>NW_013668485.1:130518-133135 GCF_000517525.1 Limulus polyphemus | reverse complement strand
AATATTTAAAACCAGGCATGTCCCCAGAAACCTATTCCAAAGGTCTGCTGAACATTGAAGATATACTAAACTCTCCTGAATTATGAAGCTCCCACTGATGTTATTTTTAAAAGATTTTTTACTTCTAAGGGTTTGAGAGTTTTAGTTTTACTGTTTGCCTTAATTGAATGTGTTTTTAACTTTAAATTTGGATTGTTGCAAATCCTGGATTTTGAGGAAGTTAGAGTTTGTTCGGAGTAACTGAGGTTAAACCATTGGATTATTTATTTAATTTACAGTTAACTTGTCAGGGTTACTTTTCAATTATATTTTAGCTCATCATATTTTCATTTTAACTTACAGGGGGCGTCACATTTGAATTGGAAAGAGAAATCAATAAAGATTTTTCACCACCTCTTATCAGTTCAATACATATCCACGAGAAATACTTTCACTTTTATATTGTATTTTTTGTGTTAATAAATATTTTGTTGTTGTTGCAATTTGTGCATTTTTGTCTCGTCTCTCTTCTCGTGTGATAACTTCGGGTCAAGGTCAGGGAGAAGCCCACTCCTTAGCTCCATAACACTGAGCCTTCAGTTAGTGGGTCCTAACTGACCATTCCGAGGTTGAGTAAAATAATGGCGTATACGTATATTGTTGAGATTTTGGGTGTCAGTGATACCAAAGTTACGTAGTTAATTTATTATATTCACTAGAATATATGTATGTTCATAGCAGTGAATCAGTACCTAAACTAATGAAACTAAACCTTGTGTAGATTGAATTTTACCTATTCAAAATTTTCAGACATTATATCTTCACATTTGTTTCGGATTTCATTACTAAAAACAGGCTATTATTAATTTTTATACGTCATAGTATAGTGGATCAAAAGGTCCAAAGTTCGAAACGTGATGCTTCTGAACACATTATGCACTACCAGCTGCAGATGTGTCATAAAAGTGACAATCAATACTGTTATTTGGCTCAAAGAGCTGGACGACATCTTGTGGCTGCAGGTGCTGCTACTTTGCTGCCATCTTTCTGGCCAGCAACTCGAAATAAGGTTCGCCTACACCTAAAACTTAAGTGGTCTCTGACCTGGCTGTTTAGTCCAAATGGGTTTAAGGTGACGTTCAGGCTGGACTGACATGGCTGTTTAGTTCAAGTGGGCTTAAACTGACGTTCAGGTTGAACTGACTTGGCTGTTTAGCCAAAGTGGGCTTAAGATGACATTCAGGTTGGACTAACCTGGCTGTAGTTCAAATGGGCTTAAGGCGACATTCAGGTTTGACAGACCTGGCTGCTTAGTCCAAGTGGGCTTAAGGTGATGTTCAGGTTGGACTGACTAAGCTGTTTCGCCCAAGCATGTCTAAGATGATATTTAGGTTGGAATGACCTGGCTATTTATCCAAAGTGGGCTTAAGGTGATGTTCAGGTTGGATAACGTTAGAGTTGGAAATTCGAATTATTTTACACGGGAGTGGGTGCCTAATCCTTAAAAAACTACTGATGATAAACCAATTAGACAACATCCATATAGAATGTGCCTTGGAAAAGTTGAATGTCTGAAAAAGAAAGTTGATGAAATGTTGAAATTAGGCCTTACTGAACCGAATATTAGTCAATGTAGTCCTCTGTTATAATGATTCCAAAACCTAATAAAACTACGAGAGTTTACATTGATTTCAGAAAAATGAATGTGGTGACCAAGGCAGATGCTTTATCTAGAGTGTAAATTTGAAAAGTATTGTAAATGGTATTATTTTGTATGTTGTTCTCTGGAAATATTGTAAAAAAAATGCTTTGTATTTTGATTTTTTTTCCCTTTCAAGGGGAAAAAAAAAAGAGATGTTACGATGACGTATTTTTGTAAAACCTACTTGTGAGGCGCTGCAGGTGTATCGCGTGATAAATGACGTGTAACTAACGTTTTTTAGCAGGTTCGCTCTCTGTAAATTTTTTTTGTTTTATATAAAAAGTCTCAAGTTTCCGTTAGTGAGAGAAGTGTTTTTTTTAATAGAAGATTGGTTTAGTTTAGTTTGAGTGGCCATTTCAGACAGAGATTTCTGTATCAAATTCGAAAGTTTTTTTGAATCTAGTTATTAATCGTAGGTTTTTGTTATAACTACAAGCTATCATTAGTTTTTTGTTTACGACTCTTAAAAAGTTTTGGTAAGTTTAAGAATTGGTCTTAATTTTTTTAAGCCTTGTGCTTTTAGAGAACTGTTGAAAACCACCGTTTTTTAAATTATCGACAAGATTTGGTGCAGCCGACATTTGAACAGTGAACTTTTTGTAACGTGAATTGGAACTTTGAATTTACAGCTTGGAGCTGAATTTCGACATACTACGTTTGAAGTGATTACGTTGAATTGGAGAGACACTTCCTACGTGGATCTAAAAAAATAAAAAAAAAAAAGTAGGTTTTGGGTATTATACCTATTTGTAAATCATTGTATATATGTTAATATTTGTGGTTTTATTATTTTATAATATTGTTGCGTCAGCGAGTTCACGTGACTATTCTCACGCCCTCTGCTTTCTAGAACTAACCTGTACCTTGGCGAATGCTCTAGCATTTACTAGATATAGGGTAGCCTGGTATATAAAAGAGGGTGACAACGTGACAAAG
>NW_013668485.1:105705-130173 GCF_000517525.1 Limulus polyphemus | reverse complement strand
GTATCGTAAAGTTATATTCGGAAAGAATAAACCAGTTTTATTAAGAAAGGACTTGTGTCGCTAAAGTTTCGTCGGAACAAAGTTACGGAAAATCAATTAACAAACGGAGACGTAACAATATATATTTTTAAAACTACAAAATTACAGAGTTATTATTTGTTTTTTACGTATTATACAGTACGGTAATACGGGATGGTAACGGAAAGATAATTTGCTTTCTCAAAGCTTTTATCTACACATCTATTCATTGATAGGGAGTTAACTTAGAAATATCAATGTCACCTAACATGCCAGAAAAAATTGATCATTTCGGAATGTCAAGAGCAAACTCGAAGACTTAGACAGATGTATTTGTACTTTCACGTTTAACTTTCCACCTGTAGCTGTATTATATATCTTAGTTAGCTATATATCATAGACTTTTCATCATTTAGTAAAACTTCCTCTATATCACTTCGATATACCAACTGGAATTTAAGGAATTGATCATTCGGGTTATACGTTTCCTATACTGAGACAGATGACTAAGTCACTATGGTTTGTTTGAAATTAAGCAAAAAAGCAACACCACGGGTATCGAAACCCGGTTTCTAGCGTTGCAAGTCTGCAGACATGCTGCTGTGCCACTGGGGTGCAAGTCACCATAGACATCTGATGATTATAATTTACCAGACTATTAATGATTGGATTTTTTTTGGTAATATCTTTGACTTTTGAAAAGTTATAAGCGAGAAATTATATTTTATGATTTTGTCGGAGGGAAATTTATTTGAAAAATGCAGCTTAATTTTGTACGAAGATGAAGTCGTTGCTAAAAGTACTTGAACCAAAGTCACTATTTGTTTCTGCATTTATGAAAACTTCAAGTAGTTAGGAATTTCCATTTCCTTGTAACACCCTCGCTAATATGCGTTTTAATAGAAATTCACCAATGCTTTAAACAAAAATTCCCAAACTGTGCCCAGGTAATATATTCTGTTTGCCTTCTAAGAGTTACATAATTTGATCGATGGCATAAAACACACCCAACAGATGTGAAAATTAACGATTGCTGGTTATTTCTCATCAATTTTCTAGGATTTTACACCATAAAAAACTTGATTATTAAGAGGTGTCATTCAACTAGCTAAATCCCTCGAAACATTTAGTTTCAAACGGTTTCACTTCACGCATTCACAACTTAAAAAACAACAACAAAGTAATTGAAGAATTTCCAAAATTCAACTTCGAAAGATGCTCTTTGATTAGTATGGCCTCATTAAATCGTCATAAACTATTACTGGTACATCACGCTTCTATGAATGATGGTACTTAAATGGCACGTTCTTCTAGAAGACCATCTAGGTGGCGTTTACTATTCTCCGAACACTTGAAATCGTGTTTGTAACATTGCAATTCTGTGTTTAACACAATAATAATGTTATTTAGTCCCTGTTCAGATATAAATAGTTCTCGAAACTCGAGGAGGGTAAATCTTTATAACCTTTCCCTCATCTCAAAACTTTGAATTCCAATGTAACATAATATCAAAATAATAGTGGTTTTATTTGGACTCGTCAATTTTATTATTCACAAAGATCTACACTTAGTTTAAATACAACTATTAATTACATCATTGATCTAATAAGGTATGCATTTAGCTTGAGCGCCATCTTGAATCTCTGCAACTCATGATAAAACTACCTTTCAATGAACTGAGTAAATTGCCACGACATTTTTTTAAAGAGTGAAACGTGCGCACTCAAATACTACTTTTTATAACCTCACTTTTAAATGTGGATCAACTTTTAAAAAATTCACAGTTTGTGGAAAGCTAAAATATAAACCTATATTTATTTGCTTTTGACGACTGTTAATCATCCGGTTTATTAAACAACACCTTTGTAAGACTCGATTTAAAACATTTTAATATTTCATTCGAACTTCTTAGGGCAAATCCACTAAATACCAAATCTCTTTTTTTGTCTTACAATGTTTTTTAAATTTATAACAGATATTTTACCCACAATGTGGTACTTAAAATGTAAGTTTGTTACCGTATTTTTCGGTATATAAGACGCACTTTTTTTTACCCCAAAATTTGATGTTAAAATCTGCTTGCGTCCTATACACCGAAGGTATGAATAATATATACGATATACACAAGCCATGTGTAAATATATCTAAATAGACACGCATAGTTTAGTTCAATTGAATGTGTTATTTATAATGCTCCCTAAATAATAAAAAAAATAAATTCCAGTGAAAGCAATGAAGATTTTGTAGGTTTTGAACCAAAGTAAATAGCAGTAAACCTTTTTTTTTTATTTACGGCATTTTCTTATTTTGATGTTTTAATCTCTTTTGTGTTTAGAACAATATATACTAATTTTTAAAGTATCAAATTGAATTTTTCGTTCAAATGCGACTGTAGCTTCCCCTCCCCCAAAAAAACTTTGTCTTCAAAATAAGGGTGCGTCTTATATTCCGAAAAATACGGTAAATTTCACGCAAAGCAACTCGAGGGCGATCTGCGCTATCCATGTTAGACTAGAGGGAGAGCAGCTAGTCAACCATTCTATCAACGAATAGTGGGATTGATCGTACATTACAACACCCCCACGCTGAAATGAAGAGCATGTTCGATGACTTGAATGCCCTAACCACCAGGCCATTAAAACTTAAATTTGTTACCAAAATTACTAAATTATTTTCTTTAACACTCACTATTTAAATACCGATATTTATAGGACACACACACAACTTCTCTTAAATAATATTTGAACTCGTTTACGTTAATACAAAACTTACAGAAGACTACCTGGAGTATAAATGTATTTATGCATTTTCTACCTCCTTATTTCACTATTTCTTTTCCAAACTTCTCTTACAATGAATTATATGTAGTTGTAACAGAACGTTGGTCTATGAAGTTCCTTTTCCCCTTGTTACTTAATGGTCCAGATCGTCGACTACGTACCACAAGATTTATGTTATATAAACAAAAACTATGTACGAGTTGACAGCGATCCTTAACACTGGTAGGTTAGGTGATACCCTAACACTTTTTCCTTATATATGTTACCAATAGTAACGTGCGTAACGCAGACGAAAGAAAGGCATTCTTCGTGTATATAATGCCGTTTTCTCAGTCTGCAAAACAGACTTATTTCTTCACTGTCAGCTCCCACACATCCAATAAATGCGAGACAAGTACACCGATTTTTGTCTAAGTATAGCGTCACACTGTTGTAAAATCTGTCCAGTGAAATAATTAAGATTCGCTCTTATCCGACGACGGAAACGAGTGTACCTGGGAGCATAGCACATGTCTACATAACAGAAATAACGACACAAACACACAGAACTACACAGAACTCCTGGTAATTTTGGGCACACAAAACTTTATTGATTTCAGAACTGCTGGAGAATAATACAAAAAATTAACACATCACGTAAAAGTGTTTCTATGCAAAGTACATCCAGCCATAAAGTCTAACAACTTCTACGAGAAGGCCCCTTTAGTGTCTGTAACAGCCACGTGGGAATGCACATACTTCATTCAGCGTCTCTCCTGGAAGGTCCATATTTCAAACACTTGCTATAATCAGTTGAGACCTTATCGTTGTCAGCCCAGATGAATAATAAAAACAAAATAAGGCTTTTGATACAACCGGTACCCGTACTTTACCAGAAACAGTATAAATACACTTTTCTACACTTCCAGGGCTAAAACTTGTTTACAGAGTTCGTATTCGAGGTCTTCCAGAATTGTACAGTAATTGAACACATACGTCAATTATACTACAAGAAAAACGCGTATCTTTTGGCCGATCTACCACATAAATTTCTACAATTAAACCATAAAATATATTTAATCTAAAAAATATCGCCTTACTATTACAGCTTGACTATGGCGCACATAAAATAATCTCGTTCACAAATATATATAGCAGTACTGTACACATGTAATGATTCTGAATCCAGCTCCCCCACACTGTCTACGGAATGCGCCAGCATGCTCAACACGCAAGTCAGGTAGATCGAGGTAGACGTACGCCTTTCACGTGCTCCACTCATGCCATGACTCTCTGTATCTAAAAGTTCACAATCTAAGGGCAGTTTCAACACTTAAGAACAACAACCAAAAAAAAAAAAAAAAAGAACCATATAGCAGGACGAAAGGATTTGTCAGCGTGTACCCAATCTTACTGACGTACACAAATTGAAAAACACTACGCATGCGCAACTGTCGTATACGTGTATCATATAAACGAACAATTGGCAAGAAATCCACAATCCACTTATTTACTGATTCAAAAAACAAACAAACAAACAAAAACACTACCCTGAGCAAGATAACTAAAATGTAAACACTAGTGCATATAGTAAACTCAGTTCTTTAGTATATCAGGAGCAGTATAACACAGCAAGTGTAGGGGGGGTGGTATCGTTATCTTGCATTCGTTTTTATATTAGCCAAAAACTGCACAGTGAATTAAACGGTCGACTACATCATATTTTATAAAATGTGAATATTTTTGGCGCGTCTTAACGTTTTCAAAGACTATAAAATAAAACTAAAACTGTGTATGTAAAACCGGGAAACTACTACTTTTAGATCTCGGATGAATAGAGAAAAAACAAACTATCAATCACCGTTAAAATATGCACTTCTACACAGAGCAAAATTTCAGTTAGTTTTAATTATTGGTTTTCAAAAGGCACAAAAATTACAAATGCACCCCCCCCCCCTAAAAAAAAAAAGAAAGTAAAAGAGCATGACTGGCAAATCCAATTTTGTACTGGGTAAGTCTGTCGTCCAAAATGAGGACTCTTTAGAAATACAAGCCTAAAATACTTTTTTTTTTTTTTTAAAGTGATAAATATTTTGAAAACTGTAAATTGAAGAATGATAACACAAAATACAATGGAAGGGAATTCTTTAAACAACGCATAAACAAAAGCTACACAATACGTCCTATTTATCCAGTGACAACAAATACTAAAATGTGCAAACACAGATTTTATTCTCAGAAGAAGAAAAAATCTAATATTTCCCCATGATTACTCCCCACCTTTAAAAATAAATAAATAATAATAAAAATACTGGCTCCACCTATTAGTGACGCCACCATTAATAACGTTTACTAAAGATTACTTTTAACTAAGTCGTACTGTGTTCAATAACTCGTAAAACAACACACATCACCAGTCAAGAAAAATTAGTCCTAAATATTCAAATACGAATCTCATACTAGCCCCCCCGTCATTTCCTTTATCTTGTGAGGGGGATAAATCTTACTTTTAAGACTACGTCAGCGACCACGTTCAAAATACTGCACTGTAGGAATTCTTAAAGTCGTGTACGGAAAGTTAATTTTTTTTTACAATAATTATAAGGGGGATTTGTTTCGGTTTTTTGGCACACCACTGACTGAAAACCATTTAAAAAACAGGTGGATGAAAGTCCTAAGCGTTGTTTTCCTACATGTTATCTCTCGATGTCACTTTCAACGTAACGTTTTACATTTATTAAAGCTACAATTATAACTAACTACACCTGAAAACTGGAAGAAATCATTACCGTCTACCATGCCAGTCATCCTCACGCACTTTCACGAGCCAAAAGGGACAGACCAACATCTCCCTTCAAATCAGCACGACCCGAGATTCAACAACGTCACCATTCTCAATATTATCGAGAAACGAAACCATTCCGACATATTTTTAAGAAAAAAAACTTACAGCACGGACTGTAAACACCAGCACGAAGAAAATCAACCTAATTAAACCTTGGAATATCTTTCAATTCAAATATATTTTATGCATTATTCTTATTTCAATAAACAAAAACTTGACTCACTAGTATTTAATAACAAGAGTATTTATAGTTGTGACTAAATGTAAGATAATATTACTTCACAGATTCCAGCTTACTTTGCTGACTATAATAATATTAAAAACACGACAACAATACTTTACTGATTACAAACGTATAGCAAGAACAAATTATTAATACAGAGGAAGTGAAAACAGCTTTACACAAAAACGGACTTTCTTGCGTACATATATAAACCAGTTTTTAGGATTCAACAAAAACAACAGTTAAAAAAAAACTATATCACCAAACCATAATGCCTTTTTTTCCTACTCGTTAATTAAAACAAAGACTACACGATATCAGTTCACCTTACATTTTGTAACACCAAGACAATGGAGATAAGAATACGCTTTAGGGTAGTATTATTGTGTACCATCATGAATTCCCATTAACAATGCTTTAAAAAAATGACTTTTTTAAATATCTCAAAGGATGTTCTCCTTAATTCCGATTGCATACGTTTTTAACGCCTAAAAAAGGAGGGTTTATGTTGTGTGATAAGCATAGAAATGCCATTGTTAATTCCGATTGTTACGTCAATAGTCTCAAAATAACTTTTTAACACCATATACACGCACTCTTAACATTTTTTAAAAACTTTATTACAGATAACTTTTCACATATAACTCAAGTCACTGGAGGTGGTGGTGGGGGGGGGGGGGCAGATGAAATGCACTTCCTAGATAAAAATTGAGTAAAAGCATACAAAAAAAAACATACTAGTGTCGAGTTAATACAAGTTAATATTACTGTTTGCTTTTCAGTGTCATAACAGAACACGTTTGTTCTACTTTTATAAAAAAAAATATGCTGTAAGCAGTAATAAAGACTACACACAAAACAAAACTGACGCTGTAAATTAAAACGTTTTTCACACACCATTACCTCTGAGTTACATTTTATTTTTTGAAATCCAAACTAGCTTTTACTTATTTCTGTACCCATCCGCATTCGTGTTATTTTTCAATTCTTCGCCCATACGCCCACTAACGTGTTACCACTGGCTTGCTCTATTTCTCACAGATAATAAATCATTATATATATATATATATATATATATCGTCATTTCTACCCCATCTCTTGGAAAGGTTACTTTCTCTAGAGATTGTTACAGTTTAAGGAAGGGCCTTCTCACACAGCTCTCACTTTTAAAGTAACTGATAAAACGAACACGCTGAACACGTGTGACCCTGACAATCTTAAGCCTAACTTCAACACTTCTAAACGTCGATGTTAATTAGTGTTTTCAAACACACGATGCAAAGATACGCCAATGAACTTCACCTAAAACACCTCTGTTTGGGTGGAATGATGTCCTTACTGTAGTAATAAAACAAAAAAAAACATTCCCAAACCTGAAACCAGAGGGTAGGTAGGTTTAACTCACAGTAAGGTTAAAAACATCCAAAGAGGGATTTTCAATTACATTCAGTATATAACAATATTGATAATTCTTTCTCCAACAGTTATAGGGATTTCATATTTTACTACCTATACCAGTTTTAAATTATGACAAGACTACTAACAAATCAAATTTTGAAAACGTTTTCACACAAGCTGTAATATCACCAATACCGGCTAAAATTAAGATATCTACCAATGTATATATATATATATATATATATATTTTTTTTTTTACTAGTCCAGTTTTTTTCTTCTTCTGTGCACTTAATACAAATTGTAAATTTTTCACTTTTATTTTTTTGAGTGTTGAAAACATTTAAATTGTAAAATGGCAACATGAAATACTGACAGTCAAAGATGACAGAAAATATCTTTCATTGGTGGCATAAACATGAATACATAAACATTGCTTGTAACCTTCATTATCAACTCCATTCACATAAACCAGGATAACATTAGTTTTTAACAGCTTAATTATAGAACACCAAACTGGCTGCAGCAACGTACAACCAGCAACCTGTACACACATTTACAAAACACATCCCGACATAATGACAATAGCCAATTAATTTTGATTTGTTGAGCTGTGAGAACAGTTACTTAAGTAACACCAACATCTGATATATTACAAACGAGTTAAAGAAAAGATTTAAATATGGTTAATCTGAAAAGACAAATTAAAAAAAAAAAAGGGGTAAGCTTGCTCTAGATACTGTTTTGACTTTTAAGTAACTCTCAGCAATGAAAATTTTGCTACGTTCTGAAATGCCTCCACTAACGGATCAACCATAACAACGAAATAATAGTTTTCTAAGCACAACATGAAAGAAGCGTTTAAACACAATTAATTGAGATTACTTTTCCACACCAGTGTCGTTTTTTTCGGAAAATTTATGCTGATTATATGTGTCATAAAAACCCGTTGCTGTTTTAAGTTGTTGCTGACTGAGTGGCTCTCAACATGGAAAGGAGGCGAGATCTGTGCCTGTTGTTTCTTCTAAATGCTAGAAATGTCTCGTTTCCTCTTACAAACACCAATAGAATAATATTACTTAATTCTAATATCGTACTAGAGAAAACTAACTGTAGCTCTATACATTAAGAAGGTCGAGCAACCGTAACCAAATATGAAACATTTATATTTAAAATCTAACATTTTTACTCTTTACCGTACAAAATAACTTAAGTTCAATTTCAAAAACGAGCCAATAACATTCATGGATATTATTTAAATCACATTTAACTCACTAAAAACTGAGTGAATCAAACCCAGGCTTTAAACACTGCTCACTAAATGAAACAAAAGTAAATCCTATGATCAACACAGAATTCACAACTGTTGTTAAAATAAAGGCAAGGAAGAGTTGAGTCAAAACTGTTCTGGACTTGTTTCTCACTAGTGCTCAAGCCGTGGGTTTCAAAAGAGCTTTTAAAAAATAAGTGTTGAAATAAGGTCCCAGATTCATGGAATTCAACAGTGACAACAAAAACTGGGTGAAACTAATACTCAGACTAGGCACACAGCCATTTACAGTGCCAGTGTCACTAATATAAAACATAATCCACAGTAAAGTCCCGAAGATAAGCCACACAATATCACATATCAACTCTGATCTGTATACATACTTTACTGGACAAACTTTCTAACCATGCTGAGCTTGTCTTTACCAATGACAATAAGAACAAGTAAAGCATAAGCACACACACATACACTTCACAGTACTGGGATGACAATACCTTAATTAGTAGCTCCATTTACAGCTTTATTTTACAAGTTCACTTTAAAACATAGAATAATTTAGGAAGATGCAGGAATATTAGGAGAAGGAGCTTCTCCTACACAACCTTTACAAGTGAGCTAGCACCGTGTACTCTTTCTAGGAGTAGTGAAAACCGGTCTTGGAACTGCTGGCGAAATTTAGAAATCACACCACTGCTAGGATTCCCGACTGAAGACAAATACCTTTAGGGTACAAAAAAAAAAAAAAAAAGAAGGACTGGACGGTCAGAGTCAAAACACCAAAATATTTCGGGGCACATCAATGCCGTCCATCAGCTGATGGCCATACTAACATAATACGTCACTGGCTTCTTAAAAGTGAAGACCACAAGGTTAAAGCCAAGTAGGGCTATTTCCGAGCCTTTGAATTTCCACGAGAAATTCTCAAGTATGAACATTTTGACGATCGGTTTTTAAAAACAATGGTTAGTTTAATTACTGTATACTAGTGTCCTTGGTGTGAATATACAGTAAACAAAACCTTTTTTTGGAAAAATGGGTGGCACAGGTTAGTTTATTATTATCACTGTAGCTACAGGTTGTTGAGAATTTCAATCTAAAACAAACATATCACTAAGTACAGCCAAGATGTATGGATGTTCTACTTTAGTTTCGGATGGAGGCACTGTGCTGACTATAAGCCTCCTATTTTTGTATGGTCCACAGAGGTGTGCAAGTCATTGCAATGAAAAGTCAAGGAAACAGACTAAAGACCAGTACTATTTGTATACACTGCACTAGACATCTTAAATGTACATACAATAATTTTTTTTAAGCTAAACAAAAATCCTTTACAAAATGAAACAGAACACATATAAATATATATTAATTTTTTTTATGTTTTTTCTTTTTTTTTATTTCTTGACAAGAACTCAATGTTTTATTCACCTTACTTAAGTCTTTAAAAGCAGCATTACATAGAACATTACTTATGCTAAACAAACTGTGAGCCACTCTTCCAGTATAATATCTCTATGGAATGCAAGGCCAACTGACACTAATAAACATGTGAACAACAAACCAAAACAATCTAACACTATATTTTGTACCAAAAGATGTAATGTGTAGTAGATCATACAGCCACCGGGTTTAGGCCTAGTCTCACATCAAGTCTCCTGGGACCAAGAGCTGCCCTAATCAGACAGTCAACATAAAAGGAACTTTATACACACATTTATATATATTACACATATTACACTCTTAAAGCAATATTTCTGTAATAGAAACAATTTTTTTTTCTTCTTTCTATTTATAACAATCTCATTTAAATTGGTTTTAGTAATTTGATCTTATAAACTTTGGCAAGCAACAATGCTCAAAAAATCATAGTCAGCACTAGAAGGCAGGATTTTTTTTAAAAGTTCCTGGAACGAAGGCAACAATCCTGCCACCGATGGTCCTGTGTAGCCTTCTTAAAAGCACCACATAAAAACAAATATGCAAAATTTCATATTTCAGCATAAAACATCAGAAAACGTGGGACATTCCACTTGACTCCGAGGGGTGTCAAACTTCGTTCCAATGTTTCTTTGGATGTTGAGGACATACACACTAGTCAGTCCTTAAGTACAAAGTATCCATAGCATGGTTTGAACAATCCTGGTCACCTAATGCAATGTTCCACGAATATTTAAATTTACATCACCAGGTATCAAGAAATGATTGCCAAGATACTACACACTTGTCTTCTGCCAAGAAAAGATCCGATTAAAATGTATTATCCGTACATTACCTTTGGAATGAGGTTTTTTTTCGTACATCAGCGGAAAATAACTGATGGTTTTTTTTTTTCATTATTTCTTACTTTAGTATAATTTTTCTCTTTTTTTTTTTTCTATGTACATAACTAATTTTACTGTGGATCCTAACAACTATATAAAAAGTAAATCATTATATTTAACAAGATGGTTGTGGCAGTTATTTCTGAATACAGATCCACAACCTATAGCTGAGAAAAATTAACTTTCTTTTCAATCAATAAGAAACTAATACAATAAATTACCCCTAAAAGGAGAGAGAAAAATTAAAAAAAAAAAGAGTGTGAGAGAAAGACAAACAGTATACAAGAAATGTTATGCCTGTGAAAGTAAAAAAATTCTAAATGATATTTATTGAGGTTTTAGTTATTTTTGGCTGACAACACATTACTGAACTGTACATTCTCAACTGTAATTACTAATATCAACATAAACCAAGTTCAGGATCCGTCAATATTATTGATATGGCAGATAACGTTCAGGTAAGGCCTTCTGTACATCTCTGGCACTTCAGATACAAATATACACAAACATCTAATTTCTTACGACAGCTGAGCATATTTTGAAGAAGTTGAGGAGTTGGAAGCAAAGTAGAGAGTGAAATAAACACACACAAGTCAAAACAATGCTGTAAAAAATATCACACACTTGTTTGAACTTTGCATCCCAACACCTCAATAGTTCAGTTAACACAATGGAAGAATGTATTTTTTATATATATAATTTTTTTTTCTTTCTTAAACCAACAATTGACAATTCAGTTATCACAACTGACATGTGGCTTCTGAGAAGCCTGAGAATATCATAATTACTTATAATAATAATAATAATAATAATAACTATATTAGTGTTATAACCTTTAGGTACGTATGTTTGTCTTAGATAGTTTCATAATAATCTGCATCACAAACTGACCAATTAAGATATAATTGGCATCAATGGTTTTAAACTACAAAGAATGCACCTCAGAACTCGTGTTAATACATTTATAATAGATATACTTATTACCCTGGAAGATCTCCTAACGTAACTTGTGGCTGGACGTTTTCAGGGTCCTGAAACCAGATTTACTTTCTCGAGTTACATGGACTCGGTGCCCAACAAATCGCTAGACAAAAAGGAATTGTAGAAGGAACGCGAGTTTTGATTTCTGTCACTCATATTAGTAGGAGTGCTCCACAGGCTGCTGCTGCTGTTACCGGGGAAAGCCCACAAACGAGAGCTGGTGGGGTTCCAAGTACCCGATTCCATACGGCTACTGCCACTGCCCCCACTTCCGCTGAAGGGGTACGAGCTACCGTTGCTGCGGAAGCCAGACGACGAAGTGCTGGCACTCCCTGAGGATTGATTGCTTGTCCATCCCATCCCGCTAGAACTGGCAAGCTGAAGGTACTGCTGGACCTCGGACTCGCTCGGTATATCAGCGAGGATGGTGGTGTTGCCAAGGACACAATTGTTCAAAGCTGACTGAGCTTTTGATGCTTCCTCACGACTGGAGTAGCGTACCAGTGCTATCCCATGGTTTAGAAGTAGATGAAAAAGCTGTAGGGGACCATGTTGCATACATAATGTTTTGAGGGTTGAACCATCAATCTAAGACAAACAAAAACATTATGTACAAATGACACAGCACTTTCAAATTCACAACTACTTTAAATACTGTAAGTGAGCATTAAGGTTCTCACGGCTAACACATAACTGAGCTTTTAACGGAATAAACTGACATTTCCATAGAATGAGTCCTAAATCCTCAAATGCTAAACATACATACAGCTAGTAAAGTTAAAAATACTGTACTTTGAAAGCAGATAGCTGTTGATGCTTATAAATAATTGTAATATGAATTACCAGGGATTCCAAGTGAACTCACACTTTATATTAAAGCTCAACAATATTTAGGCAAAATAAGTGCCAGTTTTTATTAGATAAGAGGCTAACCCTACTCATACGGGTATGACGAAAATGACAAAACTTTTAACCATGAAACTAACATACTACAACTTAAGAATTTTTACCAAGTGCATCTCTATGAAATTTGATAAGCTTTTAGTACAATTACATAAAAAATCAGATTTTTTTCTAAATAAAGCATTTTAACTAGAAATGTTTCTGACTTTATGTAATCAGACTAGTCTGAGTGAAAGGTTATATTCATATTAAGAATAAAAGTACTTCTTGTCATCTTACAGTTTTTGTATTTAGTTTTCTAGAATGTTCTCTTTCGTAAAAGGTGACAAGTGTGTTCACATGTCACGTGACAACAAAAGCGAACATTAAGAATTTTTCAAACATCTGTTTTTGAAATTAAAAACATAGGTAATAAAGTTGTTTAAATTTTGAATGTTAACTCTCTAAAACATCATGGCATAAGTAAAAGAACCAGGCCCATATGAGTAGGGTTAATAAAGCTTTTATTTAAAACAAAGTTTATAGATTAGACAGTTTTTAAAAAATACAAATGGAGCTGATAAAGAGAATAGTTTTATTAGAAATTGTGTACTTAGTAAAGAAACTTACAGTTTTAATTTTTTAGAAAAGAGGGAAGGGGGTTCATAAATCATCTTTATTTTAATTCTTTTTTTTACAAAATAAAAAGTTATTGGTGTTTTTTTTTAAAGTTTCAGTCTTTATAACTCTTGAGTAACAGAGAATCAAGCTCACTTCAATGAGATTATACAATAAAAATATTACCTGAGGTGTTAGGTTTTTCAGAATAAGTGAAGAATTTTCTTTGTCCCATCCTATTGCAACAGAAATGATGTGAATAATATTAATTAAATACAGGATACTAACATAAATTGATAAAACAAACTATAACAATTTTATGAATATAGATATTTCTAAAATTTACTTGCCCAATACAGTTCATGCATCTAATACTATTCTATTCACGTACATGAACACAAAAATAACGTCATCGTTAAATCTTTTTCTTTCCAGGATTTATCGGAACTATTCTCGCGAATCATCACGTGCATGAATTTAACAAGAAATATATCTTTCAAATGTTTTAAATCAATGTTTATTTCAACTAATGGAATAAAGTCAACCACAATAACTTTTGGGTAAATCATAACAAACTTGAAAACTAGCTGATAGAATATATAAATTCTGATGGTATAACCTACTAGTTCAGTAGCATTCAATACATAATAATATAACTTTTCACATAAAAAATAACAAAAGAAGAGGGAAAACCAACAGGAACAAACACACAGTAGTGAATGTATAATGCTAGAGATGAAGGGGGGAAAACGAGAAGGAAAACACACAGTAGTCAAGTGTGTAATGCTACAGAAGAAGGGGGAAAATGAAAAGGAATAGACATACAGTAGTCAAGCGTGTAAAGCTAGAGATGAAGGGGGAAAACAAAAAGGAACAAACACAGTAGTCAAGTGTGTAATGCTACAGAAAAAAAGTACCAAAGCCAAACCCAGACCTAAAACTACAAGTTACGTATAAATAAAACAATAATAAAGCACAAGTCTAAAACAATGTTAGTGGTTTGTACATACACAATAATGAAATTAGCCAAGAAATGGGGAAAGGTAGTCTAATAAAAACTAAAGACAAAACTCTCATCAGTTACTATTTTCTGCAATAAACATTGACAAGCGTGTAGTTGCCAGCCATAAGCAAGGTTAGTAACACAAACACAAAGTGGTAGCTCTCGAGGAAAGAAATTATTAAACAAACAACAGCTATGAGCATTTTAATAAAAACCATTTCCTTTCAAGAAACTTAAAACAAGTGCCAAGAAAAATACTGCAGCTTCCAACAATAAATGGGAAGTCACATGTTCAAATGATGAAACAGACCGAGTTTTCTTAACACTATATTTCGGTAATATTAACTTTAAAAATTAACTATTTAATTATTATAAAACGTTGTTAATTATGCAATTAAAAGTAAGTAGCATCGTTTTTATTGGTTTCTTAAGAAATCGTTTTATCAGATACAAATTAATTGATATCTTTTTAGACTATAGTCTGATATTTCCAAAACAAATATCTTTTTTTCCCTTCAAGTGTCAATACTTAACTGAATGTGTAAATTTTCAACTAGTTAAAATAATCATAAGGTTAGAGAAATCAAATTTAATTAGATAAAAAGATCATCACTGAATATTTATTTTTACCATTTTCTCACCTTAACCTTCTATACACAACTAACACACTTGTCAACACGTATAACACTTTTTCTAACCTTCTTTAATCCTACATATAAATATACAAAACTAACACACTTGTCAACAAGTATAACACTTTTTCCAACCTTCTTTAATCCTACATATAAATATACAAAACTAACACACTTGTCAACACGTATAACACTTTTTCCAACCTTCTTTAATCCTACATATAAATATACAAAACTAACACACTTGTCAACACGTATAACACTTTTTCTAACCTTCTTTAATCCTACATATAAATATACACAACTAACACACTTGTCAACACTTTTTCTAACCTTCTTTAATCCTACATATAAATATACACAAGAATTTTTAAAATAAATATTAATGAAAAACAAAAATAAACAGAGCACTAATCACATCAGAGTATAATATATATATAGAAAATTACAATATATTTCGTATTTATTTTATACATGTATTAACGAGTTTCACAGACTTAATCTTATTTTTTCGGTGGGCACACCACAGCAACATATAAAGTTCTTGTAGTGGAGAAAATAACAGATAAAATACAGTGTTATAAACAAAAAAATCTAATAGTTATCTTGGAGGTTTTACAGGTTATGCAAATGAAATGTTAAAACTTTTTAGAAGAAAAGTATTTTTGATCTTAACATGAACATCACTTTACACTCTAAGCAGTCAAAATTCTCCATATATTCATGGAGAAATCTTTAGTAAAAAATATTTAATTAAAAAAAGGTGACTGTGTACAAAGAACCTTTACTGAAAGCTTGCCAAGTTTTGTGGAGATATACAAAACATATAAAAGTTATAGAATTCAAGCTTAAATGGTCACTATGGTTACAAAGTCGGTCACATAGACTAAACCCGTACGGAAAGTAGTATTAAATACATAACAATTTGAGAATATTTGGCCAACACCTACTTATCTTGGCTTACCCGATGTCTTGTCATGGAAGAAAATTCCGGTAGCTTTCAAACAGATAAAATTTAACACAAAAATATTTTCAGGAATGAACCTACAAAAAATTCCTATGCAATTTTCTAAACTTCCCTTTAGACTCCACCGTTCATCCTTACAAGTTACTGTTCAAATCGTTTTAATTATTCAACATCAAAGTATATAATCTATATATCAGGTATGTACAACTTCCTCCATGACAAGGGCCAGATAACAATTTTTAAACATAATTGCAGGCCACACTGTAGGAATCAAAAGTAAAATTTAAAAAGACTTTGATTTCCTTATATTTTAAGAACTCTTCTCAGGCCAGATAAAACCACCACGCGGGCCGGATACGGCCCAGAGGCCGTGTGTTTTATACGCCTGGTCTATCTAATCTGCTTTATTAAAATAATTAGACATGGGCTAACTATTTACAATACAGAATTTCATTACTAAATGTTCACGTCACATTCTACGATACCTAAGAGAGAAACAACAAATGGCTGTAGTAATAAAACCACTAAAAAAAAAGAGGGAAAATCATGATACTTGGTTTATCAAATAGAAACTTATATTACGGCTCAGCTTTTAAAAAACCCTTGAGCTGCTAGGAAAGACAACACAAAATTGTATTGATTTTTCACACTAATAAAGCGTGACAAAAATATCAATTATATAATATTTTTAATTTAAAAATAGTTAAGAGAGAGAGAGAGAGAGTTACTTTAACTTAAATTTTGTAACAGGGTTAAGTAACTTAGTATTTTAGGTTTTTACTGTTGCATAAAGGACTCTACAATTTAGATTTCTATTCAGTCTATCTCTTGTGATTTTATATCACAATTACTCTGGGCCTAACTTTATT
Organism: Limulus polyphemus; assembly: GCF_000517525.1. Lineage (NCBI taxonomy): Eukaryota > Metazoa > Arthropoda > Merostomata > Xiphosura > Limulidae > Limulus > Limulus polyphemus. The sequence continues at coordinate 113,393 of NW_013668485.1, read as the reverse complement.
TTACTTTACACTACTAAGTCTGTTTCTTACACTTTTAACTTTTACTCAACTGATACTAGTAAATACTAAAATATATTACAATTAATCTAATGAACATATTCGTTCTAGTTAAGTTACTCCGTCCTGAATACAATTTCCGTATAAAAGAATCTATTACGAGCTCTCCGATAACACGCCTTACCCGAGGAAGAACTGGGACCCCAGCTCTGTCGACTTCCACTCTGCGACGAGTTCCAAGAACTCCCAAGTCCTTTGCCCTGTGCACTGAGACCGGGTGGTGGACCACGTGTTTTGGGGGTAGGCACTTCCCAGACGTCGGATCCTGGACCCAAGGTGCCCCCCCAACCAGTCTTTAAGTTTGCTTGCTTGTTAGAGCTAGAGTGGATGTAATTATTTTGAGAAATTGTACAAGTAAAAAGACATCAATAAACCACTAATTATATTTAGTCACAGTTCCACTGCTAATAGAGGGCAACAGAAATCATGAACAATGTTTTAAGAAAAATTACAAACACATTAGTCTGCTCTCACAAAAATAGATGCATACTACTGTTGAATACAAGAACAAATGCTTACGCTACAGTAGACTTGAGGAGAAATGGTTAACATATTCCTAATCTTGAGTGATATACAGAGGTATTTATTTATATAACAATGAAAAAAACTTTTACAACTAACTAAATTCTCAAGTAATTTCCCCCTTTCATTTCTATACATTTTACAGTGAAGATATTAAACTGACTACAACGAAACCTCAAATTTGATAATTAAACACAATGTTTTCTTTTAGAAGATATTGCTATAATACCAATTTTTTTTACCTGTTCTGGGAGGTAGGTGGGTAAAAGGTCCAGCAATTGTTACTGCCAGGCAAAGTGGAAGTCAGAGAAGACACGAGGGTGTCATTATTTTGAATGTTTGGACTGGACTTTGCTGACCAACTAAAAAGTTCTGAATCTTTTATAGTATTCAGCGAGAGAGGAGAACGTGCCACGCTGCCAGGTGTGACGTGTGGATCGTCTTCGATATTCTTCTGAGGGGTACCCTTCCACGGCTTCCCTGGCTCAAACTCGGCTACGAGATCGGTCAAATTGTAGGTGGATTGGGCACTTGAGCTAGTGCATGGATTGGTAGAGGCAGAATCTTTTCGGTCTTCCATTGATATATTATTACTGCCATTGCCACTGGAGGTGCCTACCTTAATGGAACTGTTGCTGGTGGGAGTGGTAGGACTACTGCCCACGATGCTGTTTGATGTGTTGTTGGCTGATGCCAGCGAAGAGGGTTCTGGCCAGTCGTTCTGAGCTCCTGTCAGACTAGACCACGTGCTATCACTCTGAGTCAAAAGCTGGTGCAAGTTAGGACTGGAATGTGAAGAAGACACAGATGATGACAATACAGGTGAGGACAAAGGCTTTGACATGGATCCTGGTGCCCGACTGAAATCTCCAAAGCCACTGGGATTTCCCCCAGAATTAGCACCAGGATTGTTTCCTGCATCATCCTTTTCATGGGAAGAATTCTTCCAGTGGGGAAGACGGGATTGAGGCTGGCCAATTGGAGAATCTTTCAGTGGCAATTCACGTAAGTCAGAATTAAGAGTGGCTACAGGATCCACACTGGGCTTAAACAGATCATTAGGGGACGGCTGAGGACTTGATATGGTTGACTGATGTGGAAATTGCTACAAGATAAAAACTTCTGCATCAAATAATTAAAAAAATGTTTAAAATATTCACTTATAACACTAACGGTCAACGTAAAAACTTCTTCACTTCCGAACCACACAATATGTATCAAAGTGTGCTAAAATTTAGTAAAATAATACTGCAAGGTGCTTAATAGTTGTGATAAAGTTAACCCTACATAAATATAGTAGCAGTACCAAAGGATTAATTATGATAAATCACAACTTGAATCAGGGATGTTCACAAAATCTGGCAAGTCTTTTGTACATGAAAATCAATTTTTTACATAATCATTTTTACTAGTGATTCATCCATGAATACATGGAGTCAGGAGGTACACTAGTCCAACTGCAAGATGAATTTGATGTTGAGATTAAAAATACTTTTTTCGTTTGAGTAACCTCTAAACCTGCTAAATGAATGTCAAGTTTTTTTTCTTTTTGCTTCAGTAAAACTTTATATTTCATCTGTTATTTTCTCTAGCCCAACTCTGTTGAGTTGACTGACCACGAAAAATGTACTGTCACATGACCACTGAATTATGAAAATTCCCTACTTTGGCTCTGTGTATCTTCAATAACACAATGGTACGTTTAGACAATAAGATGCTTAGATATCCTTCCGACTCACTCATTTCAAAGTTCTATGAATGAATACAGTTGGAACAAGTATTAAATGTTTTCAATCACCTGATAGCTGCCACACCCACCTTCAACAGATTTCTTTGAGCTTTATAGCCTCATGTAGACGTTACATACACACACACACACACACACATACATAGGAAGAGCTTATCTTACAGTATAATCTAACAACAATTTTCATCACAGTCTACAAAGAAATAGTATGGTTGGCTGTTTGATCGACTGTAGCACTTACGGTTGTTTCTTACCTAAATATGATATAGTTAGAGATACAGTTTAAATTGTATCTAGATCTTACTATTATATTTTAGTTAATTATGTATTAAAATACATAATTAAAAGGTTTAAACATTTATATATATCATACTTTGTGTCTGTTTTCAAGGCTTACGATATTTTGGGGTGAACAAAAATTTTGCCGAAGGGTCGCACGTCTCCCAAAGAAACTGTAATATGCTGTAAGGGCACCATTGAATTGTATCGAGATGAATAAGTGGTAAAGGACAAGAACGGAAAATGAAACATTAACTATAACGTGAAAAGGAACGACTCAAAATTATGAATATAAGCAAAACAACATCTTTAAAGATATTCTACAAAAATCAAAAGGTATGTTGTTTTTTTCTATTTCCTAATTTTAATCATTTCATTGCATTGTGTGTTGATAATATCTACAGTTAGTGATGTGGTAGAGAAAATGAAAAATAAAATATAAACATTTACCTTAAAAAAAAACAATTTTTAATATTTTTTTAGGAGGATCTAGAGGTTATGCAAACGAAATATGACAGACGAAGAAAGTATTTTATACTTAAAATGAAAATCATCTTGCACTCCATTTGTTAATAGTATGAATGCAAGTAACTACAACGGAAAAATAACATTTTCAGTAAAAACAATTACAAAACCAACATTATTTGTGTACAGGATACTTGTGATCTTTAACAAAATTGTTTCAGTTTTGGAGAAGATACATTAAAAAAAATCTCAGAGTTACCACAAGTATTGCTGTACAAGTGAATATCGTAACTCTGTTACCGTAACTTGCTCTTTAACTTGCCGTGAAAGAGTTAATTACGACCAATATTCATGATTTCCCATGATAGTTAATTCACCAATTACAACAGTCAACATTTCTGGCTAGAATTCATAAAAAAAACATTGACAAATATTTATCATTGACCCTGGTCCTCACCTTTTCAAAAAGTATATTGTTACATTTTTTGTTACTTGATCATAGTATTCTCGGGAAAGACAATTTTATATATCTGATCGATATAGTATAATTTCAATAAATAACTTGTATTGTGTGTACTGTCTGAATATAATAAAGTTAGCAATAATAATACATAAATAAGGATTTGAATATTTAATATTCTACGATCACCTCCTGTACTCGCTAAACCTAACTAAGAGCTTACCAGGTATCTTGTCATACAATAGTTCTGTAACTTTCAAAACCTACAAGTTGACACAAACATTTTCAAGAACAAAAAAATAAAAGCATAAAGAAACTAAACAAATTCACAACAGATGTTTTTTTAAGTAAATTTCCCATTAGATTAATCTGTTCAGCCCTACATAAAAATCTCCAGGCAGCCACAACAAATTACTATTCAAACCACTTTATTTGATCACCACTGATGTATTATAAGTAGTTTATAAATTGCTCTATATAACGATATTTAGCTATTGTCTCCAGCTATTTTCAAAGCTGAGCTTCTTCAGTGACTGTTCAGACCACATGATGTGACATCATAGAAGGGTGGCAACAAAAGAACGTATTGATAAAAATAACGAAACAGAGAAAGAGAAAACCACATGCAAACTATGGCATGAATCATTAATTTCTTTGTAATTACACTAAATAAATGTTACACAATGACAAAATAGCCATTCTAAAATATTTCTCATGTAACAATTGGCAAGATAATTATTACTTAACCCATTAACTGCAGCAGGAGCAGCTCAGTTGCGTTTTCTGACTCGCAGATAAAACTGAGTTGCCATCAATCGCAATAAAACGGTAATTATCGTCATTCGCATAGAGTTATAGTTATATATGTGCGACTGACGGATGTTTCCGTCATTCGCAGCTGAGCCATAGAACTTCAATGATGGAAATACCCGTCATCCACAGTTAATGGGTTAATAAACGGACAGACATGCACTCGACACCTGCAAGGCACTTACTGGGTGTGATAGGGTGGTTTATAGCTGGATGGAATTATTTATTGCAGTGCTTGCTCAGGGCCATTTCAAAAATGTGTGTAGGAGAAAATGCATTGATCCTTATTTACAATTTCTTTAAAAACACAAATTAATACATAAAAAAATAATCATTTAATGCTATTTTTTTTATAACATTCTGATTATATATATATTGTATGGAATCTATAAAAGTTCCATTCAAGGTATTAACCTTATTAATCACATAAAAGAAATGCCAAACATGATATCAATATAAAGTGTCATACAAGTTACTGACAACAGTCTTACCTGCTGCTTGAGGAAAAGAACGGCACAATACTGACATAAAGAAATAACTGACAACAGCCTTACCTACTGCTTGAGGAAAAGAACGGCACAGTACTGACAAAGAAATAACTGACAACAGCCTTACCTGCTGCTTGAGGAAAAGAACGGCACAGTACTGACATAAAGAAATAACTGACAACAGCCTTACCTGCTGCTTGAGGAAAAGAACGACACATTACTGACAAAGAAATAACTGACAACAGTCTTACCTGCTGCTTGAGGAAAAGAACGACACAGTACTGACATAAAGAAATGACTGACAACAGCCTTACCTGCTGCTCGAGGAAAAGAACGGCACAGTACTGACATAAAGAAATGACTGACAACAGCCTTACCTGCTGCTTGAGGAAAAGAGCTTGCTGAGCAGCAATCTGGTTCTGGAGATTCACGATCCTTTGTTTTGTTTGTGCGATATGAACATTCAGCTGCAAGGAAGGATTTCCCTTTCCTAAGGGTTGGGGCTGCATCAGCTGTTGCTGTAACTGATGAAGTACTTTGATCTGCTGCAGCAGTTGATATAACAACTGTAATGTCTGTGGAGCCAAAGGCTGGTTCAAGATCTAGGATTGATAACAATGAATGTTACTAACAAACTAATAAGCTGAATAAAGATGCTTACTCAATATTTAATGAAGAGATCTGAGGGAATGAATTGTTTTTTTCTTCTTTCATGAATACATATTCATTCTAACCGAGCATCAATGAAAATGCCATTAGAAATAGAGGCTGTATATTCAGACAATTGTGAAAATACACTGGTTATACAATAATAAATAAAACAGACTTTGTATTGTAGCTCGACAAATTAATAAAAAAATCTCGGAAGTGATATGTAATTCTTCAATCATATATCTTAACCGTCACAAGCTTTAGAATCAGATAGTGCACAAGCCGAGCATATAATCTTCTAAATTAACAAAAATTTCTTTTCACAGATCACTTCAAATAACTCCTACACTGGTAGCTAAGATTCAACAGTATAACTCCTATATATAAATAAAAAGATACGTCTTTACTGTTACAGGTTAAGAGATACTTTTGTAATATTTAAAATTTCACACACACACAAAGGAATAAAATGTAGTTAAATATTTCACATCAAATTCACAACTTCATAAGCTTTAAAACAACAGAAAAGACTATAAACAAGAACCTCATGTAACACTCAAAATTCTGCCTACATGTTTTTGTTTCCTTATAATAATTTTATTTCAAAGATACAAGTAAGAAAGGATTACACCATATGGTGAAGTAGAACAGACTCCAAACCCAACAGATATTGATATAAGTAAAAAAGGATTACACCGTATGGTGAAGTAGAACAGACTCCAAACCCAACAGATATTGATATAAGTAAGAAAGGATTACACCATATGGTGAAGTAGAACAGACTCCAAACCCAACAGATATTGATATAAGTAAGAAAGGATTACACCGTATGGTGAATTAAAACAGATTCCAAACCGGACAGATATTGATATAAGTAAGAAAGGATTACACCGTATGGTGAAGTAGAACAGACTCCAAAACGGACAGATATTAATATAAGTAAGAAAGGATTACACCATATGGTGAAGTAGAACATACTCAAAACCTGACAGATATTGATGTAAGTAAGAAAGGATTACACCGTATGGTGACGTAGAACAGACTCCAAAATGGACAGATATTGATGTAAGTAAGAAAGGATTACACCGTATGGTGAAGTAGAACAGATTCCAAAATGGACAGATATTGATGTAAGTAAGAAAGGATTACACCGTATGGTGAAGTAGAACAGATTCCAAAATGGACAGATATTGATGTAAGTAAGAAAGGATTACACCGTATGGTGAAGTAGAACAGACTCCAAACTGGACAGATATTGATATAAGTAAGAAAGGATTACACTTTATGGTGAAGTAGAACAGACTCAAAACCGGACAGATATTGATATAAGTATAAAAGGATTACACCGTATGGTGAAGTAAAACAGATTCCAAAATGGACAGATATTGATATAAGTAAGAAATAGATTACACCGTCTGGTGAAGTAGAACAGACTCCAAACCGGACAGATATTGATGTAAGTAAGAAATGATTACACCGTCTGGTGAAGTAGAACAGACTCCAAACCGGACAGATATTGATATAAGTATAAAAGCATTACACCATATGATGAAATAGAACAGATTCCAAACCGGACAGATATTGATATAAGTAAGAAAGGATTACACCATATGGTGAAGTAGAACATACTCAAAACCTGACAGATATTGATGTAAGTAAGAAAGGATTACACTGTATGGTGAAGTAGAACAGAATCCAAACCGGACAGATATTGATATACGTAAGAAAGGATTACACCGTCTGGTGAAGTAAAACAGACTCCAAACCGGACAGATATTGATATAAGTAAAAAAGGATTACACTGTATGGTGAAGTAGAACAGACTCCAAACACAACAGATATTGATATAAGTAAGAAATGATTACACCGTCTGGTGAAGTAGAACAGACTCCAAACCGGACAGATATTGATATAAGTAAGAAAGGATTACACCGTATGGTGAAGTAAAACAGATTCCAAACCCAACAGATATTGATATAAGTAAGAAATGATTACACCGTCTGGTGAAGTAGAACAGACTCCAAACCGGACAGATATTGATATAAGTAAAAAGGATTACACTTTATGGTGAAGTAAAACAGACTCCAAACCCAACAGATATTGATATAAGTAAGAAAGGATTACACCGTATGGTGAAGTAAAACAGACTCCAAACCCAACAGATATTGATATAAGTAAGAAAGGATTACACCGTATGGTGAAGTAAAAC
>NW_013668485.1:86300-104782 GCF_000517525.1 Limulus polyphemus | reverse complement strand
TTTAATAGTAAATTTAATAAGTAAAAAAAACTTAGTAGTATATAAAAAAAAAAAAAAAAAACAACCACTAACTTTCTTACCCTTGAAAACTGTTCTTCCAGCTGCCTATACATATCTATAAAACGTTTTAACTTTTTTCAGCACGGGTTTGGTCCCTACCCCGTAACCATTTTATTTTTTTTAGTTTTCATGCTTCTAACTTTTAAATTAGTCAGCATATGTTAATGAAATCTGGCAGATTATCAGTAAACATTACAATGCTTTCATACGCAAAATATCAATTTTTTCTTTTAAGATTAAAAATACTTTTGTGCATCAGAAAATGTTCAAATTTCTCATACAAAATCTTTATAATGTCCAGATAATTATAAAACGTTTCTTATGAAAGAACTTTATATTTTATCTGTTATTTTCCAGTAATGAATCTCTGTATGGGTTTGGTAAATTTGACTGATCTCGTAACCACATAAAAAAAAAAATCGATGTTTATCTGCATTTTTTTAATATTTACTTATAATTAATAAATTGAGTTAGGTAAAATACTAAAATTTGAATTACAATCTACAGTTTGATACCAAACTTATTGACGTAAATTCATGAAACAGTAGTTCAGTAAAATTTGGAATGCGAGTTAACAAACGTGATGACATGGCCTTTCATCCGTGACCCGTCTGGATAGGGTTAATAAAAAGTATATATTTCTTATCACCACCAACAGGTGTCCATCTTAGCAGACAGAATTAGATAAATCCCTTTTTCACAATTTTAATGGAAAATTTAAACAAACCTAAATGTTTTTTAGTTATGTAATTCTCTCCGATAGTAAGAAATTTAACCAAATACTTTTCAACAAGTTTGTAACGAACCAAGAAAATAGTTTATTGTGGCTTGTTACTGTGAAATTTCAAAATTTCCTGATGCATAAAAAGTATTTTTAATCTTAAACCGAATATTACACTGCATGATAGATAGGCAACATGTGAAAAGAAGAAGAAGAAGAAAAAAAAAGAGACGAGAAAAACATTGTTTTTACGAACCTTGAGACTTAATTGAAAAATTTTATATTTTAAATAATGGCGGTCAGTGGAACTCTGGAGCCAGACAAAGTGATGGTGTTAGTCCGGGTCAAGGTACATATATAATAAAATCTAGTGATATGCTACTAGTACTTTCTATGATTGCAGAGAGAGAGAAACATCCTTTAATTCTTTCAGCACGGGCTCGATCCCTGGGACCAACCTCGTAACTATTTTGTGCTTGTTATAGCTTTCGTGCTAAATTAGTAAGTGAATGTTAACAAAATTTGGCAGATTATCAGTAAACATTACAATGCTTTGATACGCCCATTACCATTCCAACTGGAAGCACCCGACCCAGCAGGAGGATGAGGAGTGCCCCATGCTGAAGTGCCATTGTTCAAAGAGCTTTCTCCACCACCCAACAGGCCTAACCTTGGTGGAGGCCCTACCCATCCCGATTTCTTCTTTTCAAATACTGATTTATTTATAGGCATATCTGAACCTCCAACTGCACCAATAAGACCTTCGTAACTTTCATTTGAAGATTCACTTCCCCTTCCTGACTCATGTAGATTTGAGATTTGCTTTGATTTGTCACTACTGTTATAAATGCCCTCTCCAGTGTTTCTAAAGTTCATTTCTACATGACTATTTGGAGCCACTGAGACACTCGGGGTCATATGAGTACTGTTAGGAGGAATATGCAACCCATTAAGCGAGTTAGAAATATTTCTTATCTCCTCTTGACTTTTGCGAAAACTTCGATCTTCATCACATCCGAGTGATAAGCCAAGATTATATGAACCACGACTGAAAGACATCAACCGATTCATTTCAGAATTATCTGATGAAACACCACAATGATCTGAAGCACTGATGTCCAGCTCGACCTTAGTTGTAGCCAACTCTTTCACTGGATAACTCATGGACGAAGTTAGTGAGCGATTAGTGATATCTGCACTGTCTGTTTTGTGCAAATCTGGTTGCATATCCTGATATGGAATCTGTTGTATTTGGCCAGAAAAAACTATTGGATGATAATCTGAAATTTTTTCTGAGGATTTGGCCCCTATGGGGTTCAATTTTGTATCATACTGTTCATAATTATCATTCTTGGCTGCACCTAACTCGGATGTGGGATAATCTTCTACATACTGTGCATTGTGACTACTGTTGCCAATGTCGACTTCGGTGCAACCGACCTTCATGGAAGAGCCGGAAAGATGACTGTCTGGCAAAGAAGATGAGGTGGGATCCTTTATCCCGTGATGAGCGTTGCAGTTAGGAAGGCTTCCCTCTGGAGAAGCTAAGTTTGTAAATGTACCCTGAACACCAGAGTAACTTGAGCTTGATATCACAGATCTAGAGGTAGAGGAAGGGTGTATCACCTTCTCTACAGAATGTTCAATTTGACTCTCTCCCGAAGAGAGCCACGAGGCTGTATTACAGTCTTCGAAAGTTATTTTATCCCACCTTCCTCCACTTTCTCCCCACATACTGAACTCGCCATCTGTAATTTCAAAATAATCAGTGAAAACAAAATAATATTTCAAATCAGTGGACAGAATTATCTCATTCTATAGTGCCTAAACCTTAATCATTAGTGGTCACTAAATTTGAACTAGAACATAACATAATGGTTTAAGTCAGATTCATGCCCGACTACATAATTCTACAAATACCCAATCTAGCACAGAAAAATTTTAAATTCTGGAATATAAGATCCTATCAAGCCTCAAAAAGTTATTAATACATAGATACCATTAGAATCAATACAATGTAAGAGTAAAACTTTACAATAATTAATAAACTACGGGCAGCTGTTTGTGCTAGTATTCATGTCTCGTTGAAAAAATTTATAGAAAAAATCAACATTTTCTAAAAAAAAAAAGGATTTTTTTTTGGAAAAAATACTGCATAAACTGCAATATTTCTATATATTGAAAGTGGTACCCTTTATTGAAAAAATTTGTTTTTAAAGGACTCCATCTTAAGTACTATATTTACAAATTACATCAACAAAGATATAAACAAACCTTCACTTACGATCCTAGCGAATATTGTGTTGTTGTTGTGAGGAGATTACTTTTATTTAAAATTGTGTTTTGTGATAAAGAAATGGTTGTTGCACATACCACAATTAGTTTTCTAATTCTCTGAATCTTGAATACCCAAAGTGTAAAATCTGTTATGTATTTTTGTTTGTGGTGCCACTCAATAGATGGCACCACAATGTATTCATTATTTCTATCACGCTACATCCATTATAGCAAGATAGCTTCCTAGGGGGGAACCAAAAATTCAAATTTAAACAATATGGTAATATCAGACATGAAGTAAACTGCTTATGTAAACCAGTAAAAGCCCAGGAATCATCTGTGGTTACAGGAAGATTGTTCAGCATGATTACTGCTTTGACATACATCTTTTATAGATCTTAGGCATAACTTTTTTTTTCATTAGGTACAGTGAAACCTCATTAATCCAAACACATTTGTAATAAGCTAATTCATCCAGATTAGCGAGTCATACAAATAATCAAATCAGTCACTTTAAGTACAACTGATACTAACAATATGCATTACCGATTGAGAAGTGTAACAAAGCAATTTCCCAAAGGATTTAATCAGTGTTTTTGAACTGAATTTTTTCTTTTGAAGCTTCTCAACAGCTTTAAGCAAATAACACGTTTCATCATATCTTCACATTTTCTTTCGCACCACGCGAGGATGTCTTTCAGGCCGGATTGCGCTTTATTCAAACAGTTCTCATGAACCATGAATCTGGCAAAAACTATTCTTCTGCACACAGATTAACAAATCAAATAAGACTGGGACTCTACATTATTTACAGATTGATTTGTTTCCTTACTGAAGTTATGTGTTTTGAAAAGAAGAATTCACAAAGAAATATAATTAATAAAAAAACAATCAGAATCAAAAGTAATATCAAGTCAACAACCATAAACTATTGTTAGAACCACTTATTTTTAACCACATAATGACTTTAATTGGAATTCCCGAACCAATAATTTTTTGCCTCAGACTACCTGCTTTCAAGTTGATCTTCATTTGTTGTAGTAGTTTAAGAATCCTAACGTCACATGAGAGAAGTGGTACTAGTAGTATTAAAATCACCGAGAGAAAGAAGGAGAACATGAAGAAAAAGATACGAATCATTATATTCCCAAGGGACGACTGTTTCTCAGCAAATGTAAAACTAAGCTTTCGGTTGAGCATAAAATGCTTTTAAAAAAATCTTGTAAACACTTTACTTACTGGGAAGACTCCAAGGAGCTGAGCATAAAAGTTAATATTTTTCTTTATGAAAAATCCTGAATATTGATTGTAAATTAATTCCAATTATAAAATTTGATGTCCAGATGTGTACACAACACCAAAGTTCACAAAGTGATCTTAATAGGATTAAAACTACACTTCAAACGACCCCCCTTTTTTTAATTCTAGAGGTCACATCAATACACCTACAATAAATTAGAAGCCAACTGTTTCTTACCATCCCGAGTATTTGCTTTCAGAGAATGCTGCATAAATCGTGGCGGTAGGTTCATCACTGAGAATAATGATCGAGAAGACTCTGAGAACTGATCACTGGAAGCTGCCCGCTGTCCCAGTTGTTTTTTTTGCATTATTAGTTTGGAAAAATCCTACAGGTATATTAAAATAAGACAATGATGTAAAATATTAACAATCCTAAAATTAAGATATAGAAAGATACAAATCTTAAACATTTAGTGTTAAAAGCTAACAATAATAAATACAATAAGATAAGAACAGTTTAACATAATTCAGGGCATCTAAAATAACAAGATCTACACATCTTAACTACGCTTCATCAAGTTCACTGAAAATTGTACAAATAGGAATTTAGTCATACAGCTGATTAACCATCTTGGAAACAAATGATATCAAGACATTACATTTGACACTTGTAATGTTGTACAAGATTTTCCTCGAGATTATATTATTATAATTTATTTTTTAGTGCAGACATATGAATAAAACTGTTGATCTCTGTCCTAATTCAGTTTAAATATCTTCTGACATAATGAATGAAACATTTATCTGCTAGCATATTCCGTGAAAATTCCAATATTCCTTGATTTTTTGTATTCAACAGGAAAGTCAATATAACCAATACGCAATTTGTTTCTGAATATAAAAATGAAGAAATATTGTGAATTTACTGGTACTGAATTTTCAGGGAATGTATTCATAATTTCAGTTATTAATATTAACTACTGTTTGTTGCCTTATTTCTCAATGCATATTCTAAAGACTTTTTATCTTCTGTAGAAAAAATGGTTTCTTTCCTTCTCTACAGCCATCATCCAGTCTTTGTCAGCCTTACAAAGAAAAAACTTTATGGTGCCAAAACTGTCCATTTGAAATTTTAAATCATCACCTCACTTGTGTTTACTAATTAACCAGAGTAAATTAAAATAACTAATTTTAATAAATGAGTAATATTTGTCATACTTCTATATTATGTTAATTTATGATATAATATCTGACAACTAATTCCAAGTCACTTTTTAAATCGGTGTAAATAACTATCATTAAACTCGGCAGAATTGCCCATCAATGATTTTACTAATTTTAACTTGGAAATAATTTTTAATAAGAAAGAATTAAATTCTGAAGTTTAAAATCATTCAAGCATACTTACATTGTGAAACATGAAATTATATAATGATTCCAAAACATGACATGGAAACCTATCCTAAAACTTTAAACATGAAATTAAATAACTGTCAAATGATTCCAAAACATGACAGAAAACCTATCCTAAAACCATTTCTTCTGTTCAGTGCAAGTTACAATTTTACATGTTAATTCTACAACTAGTCCAATTTCCAGTGACGAAATGGGAAATGAGTACCTCAAACTTTAGGCATTATACTTTCTTTTCTTTTAGTAAAGTTGAAGTCACCTTGTGAAAAAATTCTATTTTGAAATATTTGCTTCTCAATTTACTTCAAATCCATGTTAGGCAGATGCTGTAAAGTTTACGAGTGACTTCTGTTTAAAGCTAAATTTACAGCTCATTTTGGAATAGTCTATTTTCAGCACAGAATTAAAGTTGTGACTATTTTGTGAAATAACTTGGAACACTGAACAGTTGAAGTCTCAAAATTGCATAATACACTGAAAAAAAAGAGCTTGTTATACTACTCAAAACTAGCAAAACTTTTAAACCCTGAACATTCACATAGCCATTAACAGTCCTCTCTTACATTTGGTACTTTTTGTCCTTGTAGTCTATCACAAAGATCTTTTATACGTTCCTGAGGTTTACTGGTTACACTGTAAAATAAAGAAAAAAATAACATAGCAAGAAGGTCCCCAATGAGCTTTATTTTCTTAATATATTAGTTATCTGCTGAAAAATCACATCATCACCACAAACATTTAAAGTTGTGCAGTAACAGCATATAACATATGTTTTCTACATTGTGCTGGTTTACCTATTATTACTTTGTGCCCCCCCCCCCACGAGGTTCTCCTTCTTGGTTAGTACATGATTTTGAAGACAGATGGTGCCACATGCAAGTCAGACTACTACATGGTAAATTCAGTAAAAATGGGACATTTCCACCTCAACACCTTATAGGAAATAGTATGGATGCTATAACAACTAATCAAACAAAGAAAAATACATGTAAAAGATCTAAGCTTTATTGGAAACTAAATAATAGGATGAAAAAAAAACTTGAAAGGTAATTTTAATCAACAGTTTCCTCTATCCTCCTTGTTAAATTCTGGGCATTAATACACACACACTTCTGACCATAATTTCATAATTGCTAATTCAAGTTACACTCTTACACTAAAAAATTATCTGGTTTTAAATAAGCTGTTACACATTTCCCTCAAAATAATTTATGAAACTAACTTCTTCAAAGCTTGTACCGAAACTCAGTATCATGCACACAATTTTTACAGTTCACACTTTTTAATTTACACGTGTATTATCGTTTGGCCAGATAGAACGGGATGATTTAAAAAACACAACAGATTATCTATGAGCAATGTTTACTTCAAATAATGTCATGCAAACTAATAAATTAATCAAAATTACAACTCAATTGAAATTAGTGCCACTACTTTAAACTTTTCCAAAAAAAAACTGATTAAGTGAAATTCTGATTATATCATTTGGCACAAAAAATAACTAGCCGATAAACATCCGATTCTGTCCGATTCTTCCAACAACAGGTTAATCGAAATTATGATTAAATTTATCGTCGTGAAAATAATGAACTAATCAAAATGAGGGTTTCCAATTATCACAAACTTAGATTATTCCAACTATCCATGTAATTGAAATATTGCTGTCGTGTTTGTTTGATGTTAAGCACAAAGCCACATAATGGGCTAATTTTGAAATGATGAAAAGAGGGAAAGGCAACTGTCTGACAGCTTCTACTGTCAATTTTTTCTTGTTTTTCCTCTTCTCCTTGAATTTCTAGCTAAGAGGGAAGGAAAATGTCTACCAGTTTTCACCAACTTTTCTTCTCCTGGAAATGCTTTACCATTACCACCCATTTTTCTTCTTTTATTACCGACAAGCAGGAATTTAACTCTGGTGGCACTCACCACCACCACCACCCTTTTTTTTTTAAAGTTGTTGTTCTTGAACTGTTGAGTAGTAGCACCAGCTTGTGTATACCATGGTTTGAGGAACTAGAAAATGGGGCCCTTGTTTAATCAATTAGCAAATGCCACTAATTGCCAGCTCTATCCAGAAAATTTTATATCATGCGATAGCATCCAACTCAACATCTGCAATTTTCTTCAAAGTTTTAACTGCACAGAATGCAAGTAAGGCTACAGTATAGGATAAATGATCTTTTAGTCTGTTAGTAAGTTATAAAAAACCTGAGGTAGCAAGTTAGTATTTGACTGAGACTTTCAGATCAATTTTAGGACATCAAGTTTATTCTGATTAAGATAAACTGTACGTCCTGAAGATAGAATACTAGCAAGTGAGTAAGAATTTGTCATGAATGTAGGCCTATCAATGAACATTAATCAGTGATGCTAACCTGTAACAGAATCAAAGTTCAAAGCAAGATTGAAAATAATGAAACTGTTGAATGATCTTTAAGAAGATAAATTTCAAGAGTCAAAGGATTGATGGAAGACAAGATATAAAATGAAGATACTGATGTAAAAACTAGAGCATGTGTGCAGAAGGATTATAACAAGAAGATCAAAGAAGTACAGAGAGATGATAAAAACAGTACTGAACAAGCCACAGGAAATGCACAGATGGAAATCAATGCCAGGGTAGGACATCTAGAACTTGAATGGCAAAATGAAAAGACAGAATTCCAGAATAGTTCACGAATTCCAACCTAAAACACCATTAACAATCCTATGTAGAATAGGAAAACCCATGTGCCAACACCTGTTAGGACAACTCTTGTTACATATAACTGCAGAATGTTTTTGGATTACATCAATTTACAGAAGTCAGTTGGCCAGTTTAGCAGCAGCACCCAATCAAGTACCAATAGATTATGATGGAAAGGAACCATCATGGCATAGTTGGAAATACCTTCCAAAGGTGTATGAAAGGAATAGTTAGCGAACATCTTCCTGAGCATTTAAATGTCCAGCTTTAACAACATTAAGCAACCTTCCAAAAGAGAGTCATAACAACTAACAAGCATTAATGACCGTCTTATCACACTGGATTAGTGTCACATCAAATATATCATTCTAAAGAAAAGTTTAGGATCAAAGAAAGGATGACAAAATAGCCATACTTGCTGAAGATGTGGAAGACTTAACCCAGTTATCTTATCTAGATGACTCTGTATAAAATCATGTATTTAGGCTAAAGTAAGTAAAGTGTACATACATCTTTATACGAAGCTGGTTAGTTGGTGATGGGACTTCAACCAATTAAACAAGAATTATATGATTTTCAGATTAAATGGTGCAAAAATATTCACCCTCTCTCCCACACAGTTCTAGAAGGGAAGAATTAAACTAAAAGATTGAATGTGATGCAGCTACAACTCAAAGGATCAAATCTAAGACTGTGATTTATCAACCACTGATGATAAACTGAGGAAAATATATCCTGAAAATGAGAATATAAGACACGGAGTGCATTATTTAAAGATACCAGTCCATGAGTCAAAAATATATCCTGAGAATGAGATTATGACATGTGCCTCAACTGAAACAAGGAGCACATTATTTAAAGATACCAGTCCACGAGTCAAAAGATTCATTGGTGGGGAACCTCGCAACATGTTTATTAGCATTAGTTCTATAACTGCCACTGTTTAACTTGAAAATAATAAGTTAGAAAATTGCACCGAGAGATGAGGCAAAAAAAGATGGGTTGATGCACAGAGCAAGTGGTCATAAAAATCCAACAAGAAAAACAACTGGAAATCACAACCACCATCCGAAGCTTCTCTATTCAACATGATGTGTGGTTTATTGAAAAATGAGCAAGAACGTCACTTGGAAACAGACTTCATGTGGAAACACAGACGTGTGTTTGTAGGTGCTTCAAACATTTCCACAGTTTTTGACCAGGAAATCCACGACACGACATTTTCACCATCAGCGACCAAGTTTACGTTAAGAACAAGGCTGGAAACAAGATTATGAAGACAATCAAACTAACGTACAACAGAACAGAATCCAGAAATACAAACAGTCCAACCCAAAGGATATCAACCACATCGTCTTTGGTGATACAGTAATGGGAAAATGGACAGTTGGCAAACTTCAGAAAAGACTTCACCAGAAGAGCTTAAGGTTCTTGTCATGATCACTTGTAAAGTATAACCATTTGGTAACAAAATAAGGAACAAGACACATAAAAAACAACCACGCTAAAGATCTGGTGAACGGACAGTTTACAGATATTAAATGAGCAAAGAATGAAGATTTTGTTAACCAAGATTTTCATTGTACTATGTTTAAAACAATTAATGATTGCAATGAATACACGAGAATTATTATTTATTAATAATTTTTATTTATCATGAAGCATAATGTAGTTGTTTTCTTTGTGTAATAAGATTGCTAAGTGACTTAATACTCCGAGGAGGAGGCAGTGTGTGTGTGTGTTGAAGGCAATATTTAATTCAACGTTTGTATTGTTGTTTGGCTAGAGGGAAAAAAATCAATATAACATGATCTCAGGGATATATCTCTGGAATTTTCTCTTAAACATTTATAAACCAATTGAGAGGTATAAAGTGCAAGTTAGACTAGAGTAAATAATTACTCTGAATTGTGATTATTTTACCTTGTTAGTTCATTTTTGGAATATTACATCTGTGTTCTCTAGAGTTAATATGAAATACACTGTACGTTTTAAAAAAATACAAAAAAATCAGAAAATTAACAAATCAAATTGCTGTATTAACATTTACTGTGAACTTAGGCCTATTACTATTAGTGAATATTAGTTAAGCTAACTTATAGAACTGGAATAAAAATGTGTTATTGTTAAGTGGACTGTATTTTACATTCTCCTGGTTAAAGCTCAGACTCAACACCACAACATACTGTTACAGTATCAACGTTTTTGAGAACATTTTTTTTTCACTATGAAGTATACAAGACAGGTTATGGCTTATGTGAATAAAGTTTAAGCAATTTAATCGACGCGAAAGGCATGTAAGGATAAAAATTAAAATATCCAAAGCAATGAGAAAACAACAAAACTGATCAAATTACAATACACTAGTTAAATCTAAAATATTAATCAACAAAATATTCAGAAAAAAAAGTAGGTTTATTTTGAAAAACAAATAAGTTTAAAATAGCTAACGGTTGATATTTGTATTTACTATAATTAATAGTTCCATTAACTTTTCTGTAGTTTACTAACTTAGCTAGTGGTTGAAACTTGCAAGTTATCGATTTTTTGCCAAACACGATTTAATTTTGTTAAAGTTTGTTTGCGGAGAAGAAAAAGTTAAAGTGTTGGTTTTCAACATTTTCTGATAAATTTCAGACTTTAAGTCTAATTAGTACTTCTACCTCTAACATTAATACGATTATCTTTAAAACAACAAACATGGAGGCTTACACGTACAACAGCTACGCAGATATAACCCAACCAGTCATACCTTCGAGACAAACCATAACAGCGTTCACCCCTGTCTACGCGCACCATGGACTGGGCTGCAACCAAAACAGCCGATCAAGATGGGAGCTAGTTACTGTTAAAAGCTACGTACCTTTACAACACGATAAAACAAGAAAGCAGCTGTGGCTCGACAAGAGTTTGGGGGAAAACGTTTGAAAAAATCTCCAAATCGCTCATCATAAAGGAAATACCTTGAACCTACATAATAATTACTTTAGTTGATGGCATCAGAAGTGAAAAAAAAGAAAAAAAAAGACTATTGAAACATCGCTAACACTGTCACAACTTCCTTCTGCGAACAAACGACAAACTGAAACATCCAGCAACCGGGCTCAATGAGGCACATCAAACAGGACTACGTCAGGCGACGTTGTCAACAAACTAGCCGGAGAGTGGTGCCACCACAGTCACGTGACTTGACGAGTCTTCTCCATTTCACAGCATTACCCTCTCTCTCTTTCTAAGTTATTTTATTTTAATAATCTGTAATGACCTTGGAAAACTAAAAAGCCAAGTACTGCGGGTTATACTTCAAAAAGAAAAAAACAAAAAGGAGACATTCATGTCTCATACGATTACTTGAAACATGGCAACTTTTCTAACACTATTTAAACTATTGTCACAACATTAAAACTGCTGGATGATGTAGAACATGTCAGGAAAAGTAAATACCGTTTAAATCTACCAGCTTTATTCGTAAAATACCTATATAAGTATGACCAAAACTTTAATAAATTAGTTGCCTCACAGAAGCTTACGAACACCCCCCCCCCCTATCTGTTTAAGATTGATATGAGTATACTTAAAAGTGTATAAGCATATTCTAGTTCATTCTAGTTCACACCATAAAAGTTGTTGTTTATGGAACTGGTGATATAAATAGAGCCTAAGACCAGTACTATGTCTGCCTGATGAGCCTTGGCATTGAAGAAAAGGCCTAGTCAGGTATGACTTGGGCAAATAGTGTGGTTGATATACGATTATATATTTTTCTTCGACATTTTTTTTTTAATAAGTTCTTAGAATAACACAGAGAATGACAAAGGACCAACGGGTTTTGGTCCTGCAAATCAAATGTTATCCGCACACAACAGATGTGTGTTAGGAACAACTTTTGTACCACTCTGTAATCATAACACTAATACGCTAGTACAAAATATAGTAAAATGCTAAATTTCACAAGCAATCTGACGTTTGTTAACAATTTCACAAGTCAGTGTCAGCATATAATTATAATTTATTTAATTCCATCCAGTCAAAAACAAATTCTTGTAACAATCTTTCCAAATGACATTTCATATATGGAAAAAAAAAAAAGAAGATTGTGCAACTTAGTTTTAAACGAAAAATCCCAAACGGTCCGTTTCTGAATAACTTGTTCGCTATCCATTTCAATGGAGAATAAGAACGAGCACAGACAGGACGTAGCATTATCAACAGGAAACACAATGTTTTCCGATTATCTTAACAGTACACGAACACGCATGCGTTTGAGATTACGAAATACGTCACCATAACATTGATTTGTAAGAACGCACGATTCAACAGCAAGCTTTGAGCTAAATCCAAGATATAAGAGATTCGAAAAACTCCCTAGATGTAGATGTATCTTGTTTTTATTTGAGGACACGTTGTGTTTCAAGCTCAACTTTTATCCATCACAGAAAATGTCAACTTCTATTTTTCCGTAAATCCACAGCCACTTTTCTTTAAAGAAGAGTTTGGATTAAAAAATAGGTGAAGGGGTGGAAGAGGGAGTGGGGGAAGAGTCATGCATTAATTACTAAAAAAGTACATATTTTTTCATTTTATACTCCTCTTCTGTTATGTCGAAACATAAACTTTTTAAAGGTAATAATAATAAAATACAACAACAAAGTGACGTGTCATTTTGAACCGAGAATTTCATTATTTTCCGGAAGTTTAACGCGCTTTTGAAAGGTAAACGTCCGAACTAAAGCATGATTTTGTCATGCCGTCAACTAGTATTAACAATATCGGAAATGACGGTTTGAATGTATCATAATCGGTAAACATTTACTGGGTACCTAAGAAAGTGAAGGTTTTTATCGTGGTATCTGAATAACTTAAAAACAAGTTTTCTTTGACTGTAATTTGTCTGAAAGTTGCGTATGATGGCATGATAACGAGCTGGTGGTATTCTACCTGTATTTTACATTCAAATAAACTCAGACATGTTTTTACGCACCCCGGCCAGGGTCACGCGCAGCTATTCTAATTGGAACAAGATTTCATCGGGTCTCACTCAAGTCTAACAGACTTAAGTACGTTCGTTAGTTCCCGTTTGTATCAATTATCTTGCGACACCGACTCGCGGGATACTAAAACAATAGGCCTAATTTATCTGCAAATAATTCAGCATATGTGATGGATTTCTTTGTTTCTTTTTGGATATTCGCATAGATATCCTCAATTAGTCACCACTAATTTTTAAGCCGTTCGAATCATGAAATTTGATGTATTTTATTTACTTACTTTTAGTTTTGGCGTACCGCATGTGATGATCCCGCAGATTCCTTGTCTGACACAGTAACCACAGATCCACGTTCGGCTCCAGAAGTGTAATTGACAAGTTGGGCAAAATTGACTAATGGTTTAAATTTGAGAAATTAACAGAATTTTTTTTTCAACTTTATTTTATTCTAACTTCTTGAGTCAAGATTCATTTGAACTTCCAGTTAACGAATCTTTAAGAAATTGTAACTTTTATTTTGTTGTTGTTGTTTAAAGGCCGTACCCAGTTCATGAACCAGCTTTCAAGAAAAATGTGTCGGCTGAGTAAAACACACGGTGTCCCTCAACTTCCTTACACAAAGTCGTATAATAATGTTAATACAGCTGTTTGCAACACAACAATGTTCGCTTTAACAACATAAACAAGTGTAATAATACATTACTGGAGTGAAAAGTCACACAAATATCGAGAGCAAATAAAAAAAAAACAACAACTAATATCACAAAATATTAATCATGGTAAACACGTTTTAAAGTTTACAGCATTTCGGGTCGGTACCCGCCTGTACTCGGGTGATTTTAAACGTTGTTTCGTTTATTATTATTTATCTAGGGTTTAACAAACCCCCAATAATTAAACATAGTGAATGCTAGTGTTAACGACTTCATGGGGACCATGTCCCCTGCATGTCGGGGGTGGGAGGGTGTTTTCTTTTTTTTTTGCCTCCAATACCGTAAGCATATATTTCAACTTTAGTTGAAAATTTGTCATTGTATCAAACAAAAATCATAATTATATTTTCAAAACATAGATACCTCATTTTATATTTATCGTCATCGATGCTAAATTGTAAGTTTTTCTTATGTTTTTAGCGCAAACTCAAATAGCATTATGCAAAATACGACCAAATTTAAGTATTGACAATGTCTTTACTTTTATTAATATTTCATTAAACTAAAAATTTCCAGTTATGAAAATTAAATTATAATGCACAATTGTTTGGTTTGTATTAAAAACATCTTTAATAGGGTATAATATGCATAAAAAAATGTAATATGTGTATAATTATAAGTGAACCGTTGTTTTTAAATACATAAAAAAAATCACCTATCTTTTTTAAATCGTAACAAGAATTCCAATATTTTATTTCTTTCCCTGCCCTTGCGGTTGAAAAAAGATTTAATAACAGTTTTGTACAAGTCACAAAATATGACGAAAGCGACCGACAAAAAGGTACTTAAGTAGATGTGTTTTAACTTGTGCGGGCCGATACTTATGTTATAATTTAAAAACCAACAATATTAGTCAGTAAAAGTTGTAGGTTTTTAATTTTTACTGAAAAAGTTTGCATTAATTTCAACGAACAATTCTTTAGAAATGTACGCTAAGGACAGAGAATAAATTGAATTAAGTTTTCTGAAATATATATTTCGATTTGTTTCTTTCCTTTCTTTTGTAGTAACTAAAATATAATCTAAAAGATTTAAATAATTTATACAAAGTAAAATTATAGAAGTTTACCATTCACAATGTTCATGTTGTTTTTGATTGTTTAATTTATACATACAAAATGGACAAGGTGCAGACGAACAGCTTGAACACACGGTAGATGACGCAACACCTTACATATATTGGCCTCCATGTATTCCTGACCACGTATTCACTCCGTGTACACAATAATTAACTCACGCTTCAGCGGAAAGTTTAAATAAAAATACACTATGGAAAACTGTCCCACATCTTACGGATTACAAAAATATGTAATGGTACAGGTCGTATTTTCGGACTTTCTTCATCGTATTTTTTAATAAAAAAGAAAATAAGGCAGAAGAACTTAGCATGGATAGTGTCTCCATGCGTGCGATCATTTGGTCATATAATTTGATGACGTAACTATTGAATTATGTGTAAAATCCGTAATTCAATGTTTTAACTATTTAAATAACTGAAATATGTCTATAACCGAACAATACACGCCCACACATACGTGTTCTCTTGTCAGCTGTAAAATGGAAATGGTAAAACGTTAGTTTCAAATAGAAAGTCCACTCCTAGCGAGTCACATTATTAAATATGTCGAGTGCAATCTGCCATCTTAAAAAAAAAATCCATATTAATACTTCCTTGTTTTGTTCAAAATGTTTAGTCTCTATTTCTCATGCATGAAAACATTCTTACAGGAAATGCTGTATAGAAACGATGGTATAATAATAACAATAACATACTATATATTTATGGTGAAAGGGTTCATCAAGAATGGGCTCCCTCCTCAATGATAATTCACCTTATTTCTTTCTTCTATGTACATACTTTTCCATTTTGTTCATTTATTCTAAATTTATACAGTATTATCTTCAGTACTGAACCTACTAAACATATGTTTTAATATTTAATGTAAAACAATATTGAAAAATAATTAACATACATTACATGCAATATCATATCTTAAATGCTATAACTTAAGTCTCTTGGGAATGATGTATTGCACAATACTGGAAGGAGAGAGGAAACTATAAACTTAACAAGAAAAGTTCCTTCCAGTGCAAATATATGCCTGACTGTATGGTTCCATTAATCTCTGGAATGCAGAGATCTATGTAACCATGCAACCTATACCATTTCTTTTTGTTGGTTCTATCAAAAACTCATCTGGATTAATTGCATCACTCCTCAGCAATGTTAACACTGCACATGATACTGGAGGAAGGGTACAATCCTTCCACCAGAATACAAGCTTAATAATGTACAGGCCTAACTGGGAGGATACAACTCTTCTACCAGAATATAAGCGTAATGATATATAGGCCTAACTGGGAGGATACAACTCTTCCACCAGAAATAAACTTAATGATATATATGCCTAACTGAAAGGATACAACTCTTCCACCAGAATATAAACTTAATGATATACAGGCCTAACTGAAAGGATATAGCTCTTCCACCAGAATATAAACTTAATGATATATAGGCCTAACTGAAAGGATACAACTCTTCCACCAGAATATAAACTTAATGATATATAGGCCTAACTGGGAGGATACAACTCTTCTACCAGAATATAAACTTAATGATATATAGGCCTAACTGGGAGGATACAACTCTTCTACCAGAATATAAGCTTAACAATATATAGGCCTAATTGGAATAATACATGTAATTTCTTGACATGGTAATTAATAAAATAAACAATTATTGTTTAAAACAAATACTAAAGGATACACTGTTTCAATATTCATCAATGATATATAATAAATGTTATTTTAGTTTCCCAAACTCAGTAACCAAGCTCTAAAAGCAGGATGTATGGTGGTTCTGACTCCTTGTATCCCTCCTTCTTGTGTACTTATTTATAGATGTATTATTTATCAAACAATCAGGTCAGTAAACAAGCTAACCATTCACAAAATCAAAATTTCAGGACATAGAGAGGTTCATTGCACTACTTAACAATTAACACACAGATTCAAATGCAACTATGTTATCAGTGACCGTTTCTTTATTTAGCAGTAACCTTTTTATTCAATTAAACCATGTTACAGTTGAAAGTAAATTCCTATATTACTTGAAAAACACTGGAACATCAAATTACAGATTCCATAAGTATTTGATATACATATTATTATTAAAAAATACCCTCAAATATACCAACTTCACACTCTACAGAAATATTCTGAAATACTTAATTAGATTAAAAAAAAAATCACAAATTAGAACCTTTATCCACCCAAGCACAACAAACAGTTTCTGAGAATGTATCAGTTTGAGCACATGAAAGAATTCCTGAAAATATTTTAAGCTATAGTTTTGAAAAATGATGTTACAAGTAAGAGCATCATGATAGTTTCTACACATAATCTTAACAATTTCACATCAATATCCTATCAAACATTATTTACTAAACGTAAAAAAAAAAATCTACTTATCAACTGAACACCAGTAACCAGGTGGAACTAGTTTATGAATAGTAGCCTAGTTACTTTTTTCAATTCCCGTATACACGAACCTTTTGTGACATAGGTTAAGAGTATTGTAATAAATCGAACATTTTGTGACATAGGTTAAGAGTATTGTAATAAATCGTATCTCACCATTAACATACAATGTCAGAAAATATTCAACCATCAGTCTTAGTGAAATCATAAACACTGACAGGTTCAACATCATAGTTTAGATTTGCTTAACATTTTGTTAAAATATTTAGTGAAGCATACCATACATCGTCCAAACTTTCAGACAAGAATTATATTATCGTATTTGAATGGAAGGCCGAACCAAGTCTTTATGCCACTGTCCCTAAGTTTCAACTGCTGACAATAGTAAAGACAACCACCCTTATACTTTTAGTAAAGGAATGATTATCATTTTTATGCTGCCATATTTTGTGGTATTGTATGAATTCAAACCCTTCATGACAGCTGCAAAATTCAGAGTTCTATCACAGAGTCAATACACATGTATATATTCTTGTATCTACTCGTATCATACAAATATCTGCAAGTAAGTTTTTTTTACCCACCTCTCTTCAACTAGAGTCCTTGAAGAAATGTGCGACATCCACCTGTCTCTATTCTTCTTGCGCTGAAGGTAAGGAAAGAAAACTCACTATAATAGTCTTCAAACCATACTTTCTTGCAATGATGATGAAGAAAATTTTCTCTAAACTTACAATCCTAACTGAAGGAGGATCAGAAGATGATGCATATTGAATTCTGAGATGAAGAGCTTGTCCTCTATTAATGCTTTATTGCTATAACGTTACCCATCAAAATTCTACATTAGCTATGATACCTTAATCTTATAACAAAATAACGTGATGAAATAACTAATCACCAAGA
>NW_013668485.1:69794-85505 GCF_000517525.1 Limulus polyphemus | reverse complement strand
ACAACTACTAAACTGGTATATGTTATACTTTAAGCTGAGGTTATAATAAGATGAATACACTCTACTGACACACTTCACAACTACTAAACTGGTATATGTTATACTTTAAGCTGAGGTTATAATAAGATGAATACACTCTACTGACACACTTCACAACAACTAGTAAACTGGTATATGTTATACTTTAAGTTGAGGTTATAATAAGATGAATACACTCTACTGACACACTTCACAACAACTAGTAAACTGGTATATGTTATACTTTAAGTTGAGGTTATAATAAGATTCACAACAACTAGTAAACTGGTATATGTTATACTTTAAGCTGAGGTTATAATAAGAATTCACAACAACTAGTAAACTGGTATATGTTATACTTTAAGCTGAGGTTATAATAAGATTCACAACAACTAGTAAAGTGGTATATGTTATATGCTTCTAGCTGCCACATACAAGTCTGCATGTTTTTGAAATGGGTATCAGGACATTTTTATTAGTAGCTTTACTGGTTCTTTGTTAATACCTCTCCTGAAACTAGGAACTACACTTTCTATGTCAGTCACTTTTCAGTTTTTTTTCCTGTGCAAGTCATGTTTCACAAATCTAGGAAAAAAATGAGAACCAGGCTTTATGCCTCAAACGACAAAATGTGGCCATAAGGAGGGAAAGGAATCTGGTGAGCTTTTAAAAGCTTGTAAATATAACCTGACAACTTCTACTAAAATATGCTTGTTCTTTAAAGATAAAAAAAAAACAACGTAAAGATATATATATATATAAATACAATTGCTAAAGTAACAAAAAGAGTGTATTTATACTATTTGTTTTATCATCCATCATCAACCATAAATTATAAAGTTAGACTTTAAAAGGCCTAATTTTATCATGCCAACACATGGATTAGCAACCTAAAAACACTAACCCCACACCAGTTTTAGTAGATAAATCACAGAAGAGCAGTTTCATGCAAATTCTAAGTATTCTGCTTATTGAAATGAAACATTCTCATAGACTTTTGGTTAATGACAATTGGACAAATATGGATCCAGTGGCTTTGGTTAGTAACATCTCCTCTTACTTGAAAACCATCGTGACAATCTTTCGGTTTTTTCTTTGGTGGTTGATAATCTCGGCAATCTCCCATAACGGAATCCAACCACGTTTCTCGGCCAAGTACAATCTATGTATGGTATGTAATTTAACATGCACCTGTGAACTAGCCATATGATAACACTAACAATGCTAGATATCATAAAACTAATTAATTTTCAAGGATGAGCTGAAACAAAAGGGTTAACTGCAATGGATAGAGATCGCAGGGTCAATTACCAGAAAACTAAGTGCTCCATTAACAACTACATCCATTTCACAGATATAAGGGTTAGCAAGTGTGATTATCTGATGTTTATTGTATACAACAATTCTTTTATGAAGTGTAACTGACTACAGTCTAATATAGCTCTCCATGACGTAATACAAAATCAAACATCTCGGACTATATAGTCCAGTTGTTTAACCCATTTGTCCAGAACTGAACCACCTTGATCAGTTTTGTAACTCAGTAAAATCTATTGCAGTGGATCCAATTTATTTTTTTTGGGTGTGTGTGTAAACCATCTAAGTAATGACCCGTGTTTATGGGAAATTACTAATATCAATATATACAAAGTACAAAATCAAACTTTCCAGCTTTTGTTTTGTTCCTCATAACCCTCTGGCTCTTACTTATTACAGTTGATGTATGAACTCTATGTGCTATGTCATTTTGTTCAGATATTTTGTACAAATTAGGTTCGACACTAACATAATACTGTTTTATGAAAATACAAATATGATAACCATTATTCCATTTAAGTGGGCAAAGTCAGCCGTCTCTCTTATTTTTTACATTTAACCATTAACCAAGTAATCTGCTTCATATTTCAAGTTTCCCCCTAATGAGAATAAACAAATCTTAGTTGAGTCTACCATCTACTCAATAACAAGATGATCATAAACTTGTTATATAAATGGAATCCACGTACATTAGGAGCAAGTCTACAACGACATATATAAATATTAAAAAAAACTTACCTTAACTCCCTAAACCACCACCACTTGAACTTTTCAACAGCTACAAAAAAAAATAAAAAAATTTAACTTTCAGTCTACGATCGTGTAAAAATATTTACCCGGTGCTCTTAGAAGGTAACTACAAAGAAAAATTAGTTAATTCAGAATCCAAGTTGGAATATTACGAATTGTGTTTATAACATGGGATTTATCACGTGATTTTTGGTATATGGAAATCATACACGATGAGTGATATTTATGCTAACAAATGGCAAAGAACAACTTAGGAAGATTTAACAAGAATTCACTGTGTGTAAATGATGTTTCAAGCTGATCGTACATAGAAAAGTAACTAAAAGTTCCAAGGACTTTCAAAAAATTACCAAGCTTCTATTGTAAACACAAGTCTTGTGAGGGTTCTGTAGAAACATTTACAATTAAGAACAGGCATACTTTGTACGGTTGACGGGCCAACTGGCCTTTCGTTCTCCACTTTTTCCTTTTAAAAGTCTAAAACAAAATTCACCTGAAAATGTACCGTTAAGTATATTTTTTTAGTAATTGATTGTACATATTTTACTTTGCATATAGTTAGAATGTGCACAAGAGAAAAATACAATTTAATTTGTCATAGGTCATTGAAAAAATTTACATCATAGCATAAGTACCAGCTTCGAAGTAAGTTGTTTATCGAATGTTTGGACATTTTGATTTTTCCTATACTGTTAAAAATTCTTTTACAGCATTACAATATTAGACAATAACTAATTGTAAAAAGAGCAACCTGATATACTTAATTTAAACTTTCAGTAAAATAACTTAAAACAGTTACATTTCCATTCATAACACTTTATTACTTCCAAGCATGAGGTTTAGTTCAAGAAGATAACACATTTTTCTTTTGTTCTAAATTTAGGCAAGCATCATAACTTGTACCTAAATTAAGTATACATAACTTTATATAGCTAATTTAGCTGTATTAAGAAATCTTAATGATTTCAGGAACTCTGGGTACTTTATTCTGATATGTATGACAAAATAGAAGACTTTCACAACAAAACAAGAAACTGAAAAATTCTATGTTGCTGCTAATGTGTTGAGAAATTATACCTTTCATAATTGTCATGTAAAGAAAATACAGTTGGCAATTTTTATACTATTCTTAAGACTTTTTTTTATGGAATAATGAAAGTCAGTAACGTAAAAAATAGGAATATCATAAGGACAACCAATTACAGTAAGTAGCCTAACAGTGTAAGTTCAGAAAAACACAAGTGACTTATTAATGCATAATAAAAATATAAAACGTTTGTTAACTCTCCTGATACACTCAGTTTATAACACAATACAAGGCCTTCAAGTAGCCTTTACACATGGAATACGTTTCCACATTTCTTCATGAGTATACAAATGTTGTCAAACTTGTTTCCCGTCTTAATTGCAACATTAATAATTTAAAAAATATCTTACAGCCCTGACATTAATATTAAAAATTGTCACCGGTGTAATATAAAATTATTCAACAGAGGAAGAAACTAAATGTTCTTGTTGCTCACCTTAGTTATAAATCCACCTATATTATTCATTACGTCCGCTTAAATACAAAACGCTTGATATGACACAGTGATAAAAATTAATAACAATTTAACTTGTATCAAAATAGATACATGGAAATAATTTAATATTTGTATTATTTTCAACATGTATGACTATTTGTATCGTTTCATAAATCATTTTTATGGTTAATTACATATAATTATATATATTTCAGTATTAAAAGCTGACGAAGGAAGTAGTATCTTTTAGAAGAGTAACAATATTTATTCATTCTTTCTGCCATTAATATCAGATACCCTTACTACTTAGCGAGTTTTATACGTAAAAACAAATTTACTTTTTTCGAAACACTACTCATTATTTAAGTTTTCATATCATCTTCGTTATAAAAAAAACAACATTCTTTTTGAGTTGCCGAGTGATTAGGTTTCTAGCATTTTAACTCTACTACAAAGACAGTTTAATATGTGTGTCAAACGAACCACGTACCTTTCCCTTTATCCAAATACTGCCACGACGGCCATTAGCGCTAGCAGACTGTTTTCACTTGATATAGGCTTAGGTTCCAGTACACGAGATAGCCAGCTGATTGTCAGAAGGTACAGGTATTTTTAGTTACAGCAAGCCTACGTATTCTTAAAAGCTTGATGCTGAGACGAAAACGTGGTCGCGCGCGTGGTATACACATCACGAGCCTACATTTGCACGCACCAACCCAGCACATGCAATCGATCGTCTGGGCCGTGCTACGATTAGGAAAGTATACACGGCGTCTAAACAGCAAATGACGTTGCAAAGGAGTTGGAAAATATAGGGCAAGTTGGTCGTTTGTTTAGGATATTCGCGCAAACCTACGTAATGGCTATCTGTTCTTAATTATAAAGAGATACACTAGAGGGAAAACAGCTAGTCAACATCACCCATCGCCAATTTTAGGGCTACTCTTGTCTGACAGAATAGTGTTATTTGACCTCCCAACCTTTTAACGCGACCATGATCCAACAGTGCGAAGCGCAACCCACCCCCTTTTAGCGGTAACGGGACACGAACCATGGATCCGTACATCCACAGACCGGCACACTAACCATTGGGCACCGAATGGTCTCTTATAAATAATAATTTATGCAGAGGATTAAACTAATTAAATAATGAGCCTATATCTATATAATAACATTCAGTGTTTGTCCGTATGTCACTCAGCTCCTTTTAAACCGTTGGTCGTACAGACATGTAAAAAGTGGTACCAAACGAATCGTCGCGGTTTGAACAAAGGTAAAATTTTTTACCCCACCCCTTGAGGAACCCGGAGATTTCCCGAAAACACCTTCTCCTAAACTGTTGGACTCAAACTTCTAAATGGTGCGAAACGAATCGTCTCGGTCCAGAGATTTGCACAAAGGTAAACTTTTCACCCAGGCCCTTTAGAGAACCCGCTTATTTCACGAAATCACTTTTGTGGGAATTCCCAAAAAGCGGACCCAAAACTTGGCATTGATTTACATTACAACATGTAAATAAGTAAGCCTACTAATTACCTTTTGTAACTTGGTTTTAAAGAAATTAAATTTGCATTATAGTAAATGTGGGCCATAGGCTAGTACCTTACAATAAAATTAATTCTGTTGCGTCATCGAGGTCACGTGACTGGTGTGGCGCCCTCTAGTTTCTAGAACTATCTTGTTACTTCAGGAATGCTCTAGTATTTACTAGATATAGGGTAGTCGGGTATATAAAAGAGGGTGACAACGTGACAGGGGAATGTAATGTAATGTGTGTGTGTGTGAAGATAGTGAGTAATTGAACTGCAGTCAGAAGTATTATTGACGTTCGTTGTTATAGCGTTTGTTTAGCGCGATTGTTGAAGTTGAGTGTATCAGTAAAGTTATATTCGGAAAGAATAAACCAGTTTTATTAAGAAAGGACTTGTGTCGCTTAAGTTTCGTCGGAACGAAGTTACGGAAAATCAATTGACAAACGGAGACGTAACAATTCCTTACCGAACTGTTCTTCAAATAGTCTGTAACTAATAATACAATCACAATAGTTCGGTTGACGGCCACTACATAACAAATGGGTGCTTTCAAATGCAATTATGTTTTTTCTTTTTAATGTTTTTGAATCCCTTTAAATTAATAAGAAGTGGTCCAAGACTTCAGTCAGAATTTATAAAACAAATAAAAATATTTATCATGAGATGCTATTTAAACGCTCATAAAACTATCGATAGCTTTTCCGTACTCTTAGTCTATGGATTATTTTCTCGAGTATGCTTATCTATAAAACAGGATATTCACAGTATTTGGTGTTTAACCCAAACAGTACTGGCTTTAACTCACACAGATGTATGAAAACAAGACCACTATTTCATCTTTAACACCTTACATCTTAGAAGAAAGATAGTGTATATAATAATACTAATTATAATAGTAAAACATACTTGAAATGGAATTAAATAAAAGAGAAACTAAAACTGAAGTGGACATGGTCAGGGTTAAGACAATGTACAGAGTCAATTTTTCAAGTCCCATCCTTACAGTTTCAAGTTTTCACTATTGACATTATGACACAATGTAACAATAAGATAGCTTCCACGCGTACTTGCAATTAATACCCTAACAAAATAAAATAGTTAGTGAAACACATATGTGACTTTAGAAGTAATATGATATTGCTCAGTTTCTGAATCATCTCGTATAAAGAACATTGCACAAAGCGATCTCCTAGCTGGAACTAAATGTGAAAGAATGAGCATCCACCAGAAGCAGCGCATCAGTTCTGTTACTAAGTAAATGATGCAAACAAATACAGTTTGTTCCAACTCTTCCCTCACATATTTGTTGGGTCGATAATCCCGCAAGGACAACTTAGTGGCCAATATCGCTCAGAAACCGAGAACAGTGAGAAGACAGAAACTGTGTACACTGGCAACAGCTAGAGAGGTGACAAACCCCCAAGAGACTATGTTTGCAAAATATCAATAACATGCTAGTTTCAACTAGACAAACAGGAAGAGTAATTAATTTTGAAATAACCAAAAATAATCTAAACTGTAAGTGATATTGTCATGTCATAAACTTTTCCTCTTTTCCCATAGCTTGTCCTGGGGTCAGACAAATCTAGATGGTCCTAATGTCCGTGAATTGAATAGGAAAACATTTTGATACTTTATATTAATTTATCATCCTGGAGCTCAATTAATATTAAATATTATTTCCAAATCAAATTCTGACGTAGTTATAGTAATTTCAACGAATCACGGTTCCATATTTATATATCACAAAAACCAACTCACAAACTTACAGGTAAAATCAAATGCGTACGCTAAACATAGAGGGAAAATATACGTAAATGTTACAAAATAAAATATAATAATATTACAACACAATCCAGTGAAATTAACTCTTTCGATAAAGGTAAAAATAATTAGAAAACGTTGTCATGCTGAATTTTAAAACACTGCAAGCAAACTTGGAAGAGACAATCAAATAACAGAACAAAATTGATAAAAATTTCAAAACAAAACCATAATTAACGGACGCAAAGTTTACTGGATAAACCTTAAAATAACGTTTTAGCAAATTGGCTTAAGTAAAAACAATAATATTCAAACTAAAATCGTAATAATATAGAATAAAATTATGACATGCATACTCGAAATGAATACAAGTTAAAATTAGATCAGCTACAAAAGGTAAAGCAAAGGCAACAGAAGGATGGGAGAAAATAAAATGGCAGCACACCCACTCCTTATTTCCAGGAGCTTCTGTTTCGTTGCCTTTGGTTTTCGGTTATACCAAAGGTATGCCCATATTTCAGTCTCGTGTTACCCTGACAAGAAATGATAAAAGTCAGGTGCCGATTTGAGAAATATTTGTTTGTTTTTTGAATTTCGCGCAAAGTTACACGAGGGCTAGCCGTCCCTAATTTAGCAGTGTAAGACTAGAGGGAAGGCAGCTAGTCATCACCACCCACCGCCAACTCTTGGGCTACTCTTTTATTGACCGTCACATTATAACGCCTCCACGGCTGAAAAGTGGGACGGGGATTCGAACCCGCGACCCTCAGATTGCGAGTCAAGCGCCACCTGGCCATGCCGGGCCTTGAGAAAGGAAATAAAAAAGCAAGATGTCAAGCTAACATAAAATTTATACAGTGATCGAAAGTGGCCTCCTTTTCGTCAGAATCCCAGGTTTCAGCATAGAGTAAAAACTAGCTGTAAGATCCGTATCATATCACTCGATATTCCACGAGAATAATTAATAATAAGGTCACAAAACAAAATAACTTATACACGATTGAACACATTCATACCAAAGACCAAATATCAAGAAGGGGGAGGCATGAAAGTAATGTGTGGGCAGGAATAAGCACTGGTACTGGTTGATCTACAGACCTTTACACTTTGCACAATGGTAATTTTAATGCCACTCATAAGGTCCAAATCCAACAACTATTTGTGCTGCATATGTTAGCACTGATCAATGGGCAATAACATCATTCCCACTGTGCTATATGGTTCAAATCCAACAACTGTTTGTGCTGCATATGTTAGCACTGATCAATGGGCAATAACATCAGTTCCCTCTGTGCTATATGGTTCATATCCAACAACTATTTGTACTACATATGTTAGCACTGATCAATGGGCAATAACATCAGTTCCCACTGTGCTATATGGTTCAAATCCAACAACTATTTGTACTGCATATATTAGCACTGATCAATGGGCAATAACATCAGTTCCCACTGTGCTATAAGGTCCAAATCCAACAACTATTTGTACTGCATATGTTAGCACTGATCAATGGGCAATAACATCAGTTCCCACTGTGCTATATGGTTCAAATCCAACAACTATTTGTACTGCATATATTAGCACTGATCAATGGGCAATAACATCAGTTCCCACTGTGCTTAACAAATTTCTTGGAGAAAATGAGGCTAATAGAATGGAATCGCCCACTGGATTTTAATTCCAAGTGAGCATGAATGAAATACTCTTGAGAGACGAACCACATCTAGACGTATGATATGCCCTAGAAACAACCCCTTCACAGGAATGGTCAAGGATACTTCAAGACCTTATCAACACTCTGACTTTAAGAATGATACGCTATTTGATACACTCCTTGGGGTAACTATACTCCATGTTTAAGTGGAATTAATTAACTGTTGGGATGTAAATTTATTTCTACCAAATGTTCATTGACGGGTGTAGAGTGATTGAACAAAAACATGCATTCTAGATCACATGACACCTCATCGGATGCTTGACTTGCGTAAAAATTAACTAGTGGGGGGGGATAGTGACATTATTTTGTAACGGTGATTTTAATTTATCAAAGATAAAATACTATAAATTTCAATTATTACTTCACTGTTTTGTAATTGTGGATTAATAGTGAATATTGTGTCACGTGGAAAATATCTGATGAGTGATTGCCAAATTCTAAAACGTTTGTCATGACCAGTATTTGTCTGGTTACTGTCAGTGAACAAGCTCTAAGGCCAATGACTTGATAGTCATGCCTAGTAATCGATGACCATACAATGATACAGAAAATGAACTGTTAGTACAGCTGAAGAACGGTAGGTCACATACAGAACAATATATAGTAAGACCTGGAGCAAGTTAACACACAGACTCAAAAATAAAACACACATACACACACAAAATAATAACAACAAGATTGTTTCATGCATGTTGAATTACCACAGTATTAATATTGTTTGAGCTATAAATATTTACAGACTATTTTTTAATAAAGCATGAAATGTAGAATATATATTAATTATGGGTTGAAGAAAAAAATGTTCTATTCAATTTTTGCCAATCCCTGGAACATAGGGGGAATACAATAAACTTCAACCACGTGGTTCTGGTAATATGATTTAACTGCAAAGTACAAATAAAAATCTCCTATGAAAAACAATAATTAGGTAATTAGAAATATTTCTGTCCAAAATAATTGCCAGTAGAAACGCGTACAATGTGGCGTGCCAATCTATCATAACAATACTGACTTTTGTCCATCCTGAAAAGGCGGTTATGTGCGCACTTCATTTCAACGGATGCAAACAAAATGCGGATGTAAGTACACTTTATCAAAAGTTTTTAAAAAAGGTCTAACGTTACATCGTAGAATAACACCATAAGTTTATTTACTGGTAGTATATTACGTACGGTAAAGTTTAGCCCTAGCTAAACCCAAGCAAAAAACATACACAAGTTACAGTGTTAATTTATCTCTCTAGGCCGTACTTAATAAAGGCTTAACTAATGTTAGGCCTAAGACAAGTGAACTTGCAGATTTCGGTGTCTGCAATTAGTTAGAATTATTTTGTATTATTCTAGAAATCCTATAATTAAAGTACTTTTACCAAAATATACTAATTTGACGGCGAATGTTTTGAGGATCTCTGATAGTAATTGAAATAAAACAAACAAACCCGTTCGATTAATACATTTTACAGAAAGCGCCTTTCAGAACCTCGGGAAAAATTATCACTGTGCATACATTTGACGATACATTCATAAGGTTTTATATGGTGTTTAGATAAAGATCATTACAGCTTATACTAAATAACAACATTAAATTACTGAGGGTGTTTTCTAATAGCAATTTTGGAACAAATTTTTTATCGTCTCCGCCATTTATTATATAGTTCTGATCTGAAGGAATTTTTATTATCCAAAGTGAGAAAAAGTATTATTGAAAGGTATTTTTTAGCCATAGGTTACTTTGTAAATTTAAGATGTACTGTAGTTGTTGTACATACATATCTAATAAATTAGCTTCACAGTTTTCACCTATATTGCTGTCAACTTCATTGATTTAATATGACAGAGTTTAATCGATAAAATATTTACAATACTTCGTTGTACGTAATTATGAACCTTCTGTACATGCGCACACGCAGCTTCCAGTGACGTATGAAGTTAACAGCAATAGTTTTCATAACATGAACTGTTACAAGTATAAAGACCTGTACACTATAGCTTTGAAATGAAGTCATATGAGCATGTATGTATGTATGTATGTGAATGCTAAATATTCATAGGTAGATCTGTATAATGATAATACACCATATTTCTGGACCAAGACGTCATTGAAACGTTTTGATTAATCCTTATAATGCGCATCTTGAGGTTTCCCTTCCAATAATTACTCTGGAATAAGATTCAAGGGGCTCTTATATTTATAAAAATCTGAGTCACGGACATAAAAACCCGACGCTGGTTCTAAGTACACTACAACAATATATTTTTCGTACAGAATTAGTTTTAACTGAAACATTATTTTAGCTATCCAAAGGTTGGTGTACCGAAAGACTAGTCATTAGAACAGTATCTAATAAAAAACACCTTAGGTGTGAAAAAAAAAGGTGCGACCAAAGAAAAACAACAACAGCGATTGAGCGTATGATTTAAAGGAATGAAGTCAAAATTGGCGGCCAAACTGGTAGCTGCACTTATAGCACTGATAAGAATTTTACAGCAAATATTCATTCATTAGTTAGCCAGGCTGCGTATTTTGTTTTAGCCACCATCATCCCCAAGTTCAACAAAAAACGGGGTCTGGCTAACTAATGAATGAATATTTGCTGTAATATTCTTATAAATGCAATGAGTGTAGCTACCAATTTTGATTTTATTCCTTTAAATCACACGCTCAATCGTTTTTTCTTTGGGGGGGGGGCGCACCTTTTTTCACACCTAAGGTGTTTTTGATTAGATATCATGACTTTTTTTCAATACACACCAACAAACCACAGCAAATAAGAAGGTGACACACATTAGCTTCAGAATCACAACCCTATTATTCGGAACAATCATATACTTTACACAACCAACCAGATTTTAAAAAATATATGGTGGTAGTTTCCTCTCTAAAACAGTGTTAATAACTTCCTTTATAGTAACGCCATGGAAACCAGATTAACAGTTTCTTGTCATCACCAGCATGCACTCGGTACAGCCGTATTAAACATCATTATTTACGCTAATTACTGAAGCTAATATTACGTGACGCTAAACGCTCTTTAATTAAGAGAAGTCCATAAAATTTAACTTTAAATCTGTGCTTAAATATTGGCAATGAATAATAACCGTCCACCCATACGATTCTTTTAAAAACATGAGCCAGAAACTGTTAATCTAGTTTGCTTGGCCTAACCAGTACTTATGTATCTGCACGTGCTTTCTCATCCTATAGTGTTACGGCTCTAAATCGGCCGTCTTTAAACCGAATGACGAAAAACTAAAAACGGTTCATCTTTACTCTTAGATAAAGCTGTACTACAAATTTCAGACCAACAACTCACGTGACTTTTTGCGTAGGCTTATGCAAACATTTTGGTCAAAAACGAGCAATTTTTGTTGAATAATTTTGCACACGTGGCTCATAATTAGACCAAATTTTACGCCTAATTGTAGGTTGTAAAGACTTATCAGTGTACCAGACTTGAAAAAAAAATCCACGAATATTGAGTTTTTTCTATCAAATAAGGTTTCCGAACTTTCGGTGCGAATAAAAAAAAAGAAGAAAAAATTCAATGAAAATTGTAGCTTTTATATCTCGTGTATTTCTTAATGGATTGTCTTGAAATTTGGTATGTGAAGTAAGGGTCCAGTAGAGTACAGTTACTGAACATATGTCATAGTTTGGATTACCACAGTCCGGGATACAGAAGGTGCAAATTGTTAAACTGTCACTCCTGTTAATAACACACACAATGTGTCCTGCAGGTTGTTTTGGCCGCACGAGACACTACCATGTATGTCTCGATATGGAAAGTGAGAATTTGCATTCTTGCATTGTGGTAGCTACGACATTCAAAGTTTGAGGGTTTTCTCCTCAGACGACTTATCCCAAAACTGGTAATCATAAAAAAAACAAAAAACACGTAAATCTGTTTCCAAAATAGGACACGCTAATTATTACATTTTTTTTTTCAGTCAGAAGTTTATACATTCATTGTTTCGGTTCTACGTATTAATTAAGATATTAAACATTTCTAAGCTTTAAAAATCTGTTACCAACTGAACCTCATAAGCAACGTTAGGGCACTGTTGTTGATGGAACGTTAAACGATTTCCAAAAAAAAAAGTTCGAATTTTTTATCATCTTTGTTTTTTCATGCCAACATGTGTTTGAAAATAACATACCAATTCCGGCCAGGTATATAACGTAATGTGTACTGTAGTATATGTTATCGTGTAGGCCATTCACCTGGATTTTTCTGGTCGTTTCACTAGGGCGAATACACGTGCGTACTGAATGTAGCACGCTATTGAAGTTCGACCATTTATAACAGGTTTACCCTCCTCTGAACAACAAACAACCGGAGTCCTTACTTTACGAAACAAAACATCACCACAAAGGTACGACGTCGTGTAAAGCAAGACCTACGATTACGTCCCGACTCATTTATTATGAGTCATATCTAGGTAGTTACTTACAGAATGTAAAGGTAACAACAATTTCAAAAACTGGGGGCGGAGGGAATATATATACCCTGTGTATTTTTGGTGTACTTTTATACGTGAAACGTTTTTTTTTCTTCTTCTTATTTTACACAAAATATAAATATCCTTGATCTCGATATCTTTATAACGAAAAGCTTTGTTTGTCTATTGTTAAGCGCTGTGCCAATCAACTGTATGGAAACAGTGTGTGTAAGCTTTCAGACTAACCGCTTGGGAGATGGGGAATACCGAAAAGAGTTGTGATGAACTGATTTGCGTAAACTTTATATACATAATGTTTTATACACTTTCCATTTCTTATTGGTCCAAGCATACATCAACAATTACTTGAATTACAACGAAATAGTTCTTATTGGTCCATACATACATCAACAATTACTTGAATTACAACGAAACAGTTCTTATTGGTCCATACATACGTCAACAATTACTTGAAATACAACGAAACAGTTCTTATTGGTCCATACATAGATCAACAATTACTTGAATTACAGCGAAATAGTTTCAGCACCAAAATTTCAGAATACCTACAAAAATACGTATTATAAGAAACCAGCATTTGTCAATCTCTACAAGTATACGTTCTGGTAGTGTGATAACACGACTGAACATAATTCAAAGAAAATTTAGTGTTCCAACATGATTTTCCAACAGAAAAGGGCTTGAAGACAATGTAATCATTAAAAGAGAGGGAGTTAATAATGAGTGTGAACCCCCCCCCCCCCAAACAACAACAAAACAAAACTTCAAATACCTTCTTTAATATCCGCGAGAAATCAATAAATGTTATTTTCACCTACATTTAGAGAGTAAGAAGGGTTTGTTTGAAGTTAAGCACAAAGCTACACAAACGGGCAATCTGTGCTCTGCCCACTACGAGTATCGAAACCCGGTTTCTACCGTTGTAAGTCCACAGAAGTAAGAACGGATTCTTTACCAATGTGGCTGTTATTTAAATATCTGTTAGGTTGTTTTTTTATAGCCTGATGACGTAACAGGCAATAATATATTTCTCACCAGTCCAGCCCAAGGAACAGTGTTACGGTTTTTAAGAAATTAACGTTAAGAGTGATAGTGTCTTCCGATGATTCCCGTCCCCGAGACATCTAAAAATAGAAACCCACATGTTATGCATACATATGCAAATTTGTTTTAGGATTAAAACAATTTATTTTTTTGCCGAAGTGTTATAAATCGGTTGTGAATTATTGGTTTTTAGTGCTACGGTAATCTTTTTGTATTTATTTTTGTGCACAATCTCTCCGTCGCAT
Organism: Limulus polyphemus; assembly: GCF_000517525.1. Lineage (NCBI taxonomy): Eukaryota > Metazoa > Arthropoda > Merostomata > Xiphosura > Limulidae > Limulus > Limulus polyphemus. The sequence continues at coordinate 71,135 of NW_013668485.1, read as the reverse complement.
GAGCTAGTGCTAACCAACCAAACCCTCGTGTGTTTTCCAGTAATGCATTATTTGTTTGTTTATTTGAAATTAACCACAAAGCTACACAATAGGCTATCTGTGTTCTGCCCACCACGTGTATCGAAACTCGGTTTCTAGCGTTGTAAGTCCGCAGACATACTGCTGTGCCACTGGGGGGGGGGGGCATTATTTTTGTCAATTCCATCTTCCACAGGATTATGTCAAAAAAGCTGATATATTTTTTTTTATTTTATGGAAAGGGACAGAACTTTATTAACTACTGACAAGATGTTTCATTGACTAACGTATTGAAATTACGTTGAACAGTTTGATAGAACTTAATCGTTCTCGAATATTCCAAAACGACTGTTTCACACTTCTGTTCATCGTTGACAATCGTCCTTAAAAAATATCGAAATACTATTCACAGATTAAAAAAATCTAAACATTTCTTCGCCGAAACTACTCAAATGAATATAAATTTAATTTAAAATCAGTCTACTTAGCTACTAATTGATAATACAAAAGCGCAATTATATGAAATGCCAATTAATATAAAATAAACCAAAATATAAAAAGTGTCCACCAACAAGCTATGAAACCTTATGTCTTTCGTGTTTAATATTAATAAAGTATAGTCCACGTGTAATAAAAGAGAAAAATTAATACATTTTGTGTTTTCTCATAATAAACGTTTCCTATCGAATATGTCCAGTGTTAAATAGGGCCACCAAGAACTTAATGGGCACCCGTAGGACCGCCTTTTTAAAGTTCGTGGGCCTCTAAGACTGAACTCATTTTTGGGGCCCCTCCCATAGTACAAACTACTATTTATGACGTATAGTATTATAGTTTAGCCATATCAATGAAAAAAAAAAAAAAACACATTAAGTACACCCCCCCCCCCCCCAACCACACACACCTCGGGGTCGAGGACCCACATGCCCATTTCTTAAGACAGTCCCGCTCATTCAACTTAGTGAACGAGCTAACTGGACAAAATTCCTCGTATCTCAAAACTGGACTTGTTTAAAAACAACAACTAGTTTATAATTCCTGACATTTGGTTTTGGGTTCTTAATAAAATCGAACAGTTAGATAAATAAAAGAATAAAATCAAGATGCTTTTCTCTGGTTGTTTAATTAAGCTCTTCAATAAAATATTAGTATTATATTTGTATATCAACCGCTAAGGCCTAAGAAAGAAACGCCCACTGACTTGCTGTACTTGTGACCGAAAGAAAGCTTGTGAATTAAATAAAAGAAACGATGGGGGGGGGGGGGGGGAAAAATCCCCCTATAAAAAAAAACAAAAATAAATTTTTTTTTTGTTTTTTTTTA
>NW_013668485.1:51319-68764 GCF_000517525.1 Limulus polyphemus | reverse complement strand
CGTAACGTAACGAACGTAACGTACGTACGTACGTACGTAGTACGTAGTAGTACGTGTAGAGTAGAGTAGAGTAAGTAAAGAACGAGGGGGTAGGGGGGGGGAAAGAAAATGTCCTGTTAAAATATACAGATATGAATATGATTATAGTGTTCATTTTATTAGAAACATTATCGTTTTATCACAACCAAAAGCTGGTTGACAAAATAAAAACAATTACAAACGTGGAATAATTTCCGCGTAAAATTATGTGTGTGCATCATTCTTTTTACTGTGTTAAGGAATTAAAGATTATAAAATATTTTTATAGTGTTCCGGCGGCTTATCTGCTCACCATAATCAGGGTTAATGATACTCACAGTAGGGCGTAGTTTGTTTTGAATTTCGCGCAAGGCTACACGAGGACTATCTGCGCTAGCCGTCCCTAATTTAGCAGTGAAAGACTAGAGGGAAGGCAGGTAGTCATCACCACCCACCGCCAACTGTTGGGCTACTTTTTTTACCAACATATAGTGGGATTGACCGTCACCTTATGACGCCACAACACGGTTGAAAGGGTGAGCATGTTTGGTGGAACGTGGATTCGAATGCTTGACCTGCACACCTGGCCATGCTAAGCCCGTGTGATTAATTAATGATAACGTTAATTTGAGTCCACATGAAAACATATTTCAGCAAAACGTGAACAACAATAGACTGTTTCTCTCTGATCCGTGATATTAAATAACTTTATCATTATTTTTAAAATCCGGTTGAGTTTTTCTTATTTAAACGATTTTAGAGCCTCACCACGTCCGGTCATACTCTGTCTGACAACCGTGCTTCTTGACAATAGTCCTGCAACAGCTTCCATTGCAAAGGCTCCATCTTATGATTGTCACGTCTAAAGAGCATCCCTCGCATTCTCTGCTTACCATACACAATCTAATACACGAAAATGACAGTTTCCCAGTGCCCGTTTCAACAGTCCAATCGATTGCATAGAAATCCATGGACGCTGTATCCGACGCCTTTATCAATATGTCTTCATATGAAATAGTATGAATATCAGTTTCATGCTCCAGCTGCTTGAGATATGCAATGGTTGAACAAATCTTTGCTCACCACAGATTGTGTGTGACTTGTTGCAGGTCTCTTTTCTGGATGGTCATAATTCCCCACTTTGATCCATATTAATATATTTGTCAATGATTTTTAATTACAAGGGACATCTCCGTCTTGGAAATTCGTAATTTCTGATTTGAACACATTATTTATGATCTGGGTGTATGAATATTTTGCATCAGAAAGTTCTGTTACACACCATTCCGGAATAGACTTTAATACATGTTCCTGGTGAGATCATATTTGGAATAAGGGAACAAAAAAAAGGTCAACTCATAACAATTAAAATATGAAGAAACCTACAGTACTAGTCAGAAATATATGAACAGTTTGTGATCTGCAAGTACACAACCGAAGTCCCCACAGTTAAACCCTCTACAGATCAGAACCTACATCATCTTATGTATCTAAAAACACTCGGTTCCAGTAAAGGCCTTCAACATACAAGTAGTAAGAACATTTTTTGAGGCAGTTTGTGAGAGGCAATAACATAAAGTAATTTGGACAACACACAACATTACACTTACTGTATTGAAGGACCAGGGCTTGTTCTGTTATGCCACTTAGTAGAGATTCACAACCAAAAAACTTAAGCAAAGGGCATTAGAAGAAAAGAAAAACCAACAGCCGTGGCACTTGAAATTCTTTTGGGCAGGATTAGAGTAAATTAATCTACGAAACCTATTTTTTATCATTTTATTAGCTATATTTTGTGCGCCAGCAACACCAGACGTTAAGTGTGCGTGTATACCTGATTTTATTTTATTACTCATCAGAACCTCTACCAGCCTACCCTCAAATTGAAATTCGTTTAGGCAGGATTAGAGTAAATTAATCTATGAGACCTTGGGCATGGTCAAATACATAAATCGAAAGGGTTTGACCTCCCAAGTCCAAAACTGCAATTAAATCTCAAATCAGTCAAGAAATGACACAATTTCACAGAGTAACAAGTACTGTATTGTACACATAAAAATCATACAGGGCGTCCAAGAAGTCTGGAATCATGGACACATCAAGGAATTTTACAGAATGTGTTCCACATGCTGCTCTTATAGTTCAAAAAACAAGTTTGGAGACAGTATTTCCATTCTCTTTGAATACTGCGAAGCATATTCGTGTCATTGTCAAAGGTCCAACACTGTCAGTCTCCTTAAATTTGGCTAATAACTTATCATCATCACTGTGAGTGATGTGCATTAAATTCATCACCAACCTTCTTTGACACACAGCACGAGTAGCTCAACCTTCTCGTGCTTTGACAGCGCCATCATCAGTCACATATCTGAAAAGCTGCAAACCACCTATGGTTCCAGAATTTTTGGACACCCTGTACAAAAGACAAATTAAATTGTTTGCCGTGTACTACACTATCGTAAGTTGTACAAATAATTAGACTTTTTGCAGATAATAAATTGGTCAAGAGATGACGGAGCTCAGAGCTAAAAACTCAGGGCCATTCTATGATGGCTAAAAAGTACTTCCCTGGGATTAGAAGTTGGAGAAACAACTGGAAAAAGTGAAAAGCAATTTAACAGAAAAAGTATATGAAAATAACCTGTAAAGGACTCGGTTGTTATGCTGTTCCCACTCCATCGTTACCATGAGTGTGAAATGGATTGAAAAGAACCTGTAAAGGACTCGGTTGTTATGCAGTTCCCACCCCATCTTCACCACGAGTGTGAAATGGAATGAAAAGAACCTGTAAAGGACTCGGTTGTTATGCTGTTCCCACCCCATCTTTACCACGAGTGTGAAATGGATTGAAAAGAACCTGTAAAGGACTCGGTTGTTATGCAGTTCCCACCCCATCCCTAGAACTTGATTTTAAATGTTCATTGTTTAACAGTATATGCAGCATGTGATATTGCATGGATTGTCCTTTAATGTCAATCCACCCCTCACTAAACCAGTGACAATACTAAATTCCATGGATAACGGGTATGAGAAACACTACCGAATTTTTTGTAAGGTGTTTTTATGATATGTATGATGCTTTTTGTTTAAAGGCTTACTGCTATCAGGAATAGTAGGCTTGGTGGAGAGTACAAACTATACAAAGTAAAAATTAATAAAAAAAATTTGATACGACTGTGTAATAAATGTCCAATACATATGTTGATGACCTTGTTAAAACAACAACAACAACAACATGCAGGACAGACATAAAATCTTTGATTTTTAATTTATTTATACCATTAAAAACTCCTGAAAATAATCCTGTTTCATGCTTGAACCATTCTTTAATAGACCAAACAATACTTAAATGAACTACAGAAGCTTCATATATTATTATTTCCCATTCTAGCAATATGACAACTTCTAAGAGTATTATAAAACCTACTTCACACCGATTTAGATATTAGTATTCCAAATGTTACATATCTAACCCATGTACGTACACAACTTCAAAATCTACCTATTCCCAGGCAACATCTTAAAACCCAGATCTGTTAGCATCTCTAACTCATAAACTATTTTAAAATACACCTATCTCCAGGTAACACCTTAAGTTCCTGTTTTGTTAGCGTTCTAAATGTTATACATTCCCTGCCCATACACTCTTCCAAAATTTACCTTCCCAAAAGTAACATCTTAAAAACCTATTATTTTATTATTCTAACCGTTATTAGCCATTATCTCATTTATACACTGCACTAAAGGTAACATGAATAAAACATGATTCTAAACGTCTCCAGTATTCTAATTGTTAGCACTTTTTACCAGTGGAAAGTTAGAATACGATAAAAAAACAAAATAAACTGGATTACATTTGACTGCCATCTAGTGTATAACATGTGCATCAATGACATTTATACCAATCGTTCTTTTAGTTTTGATTAACCGAATCTATACATTTGGTAAAAATCCCAAATCTTGAATGTAAAAAGCGACTCCGCATTCTAATAGTAATAAACCACAATTCGTGCGCAGTTAATAATTCGTGGCGACACGGTTAACCCTAAATTTAAAAAAACGTTATAATTATTAACTGCATACACAAAAATTAACAGTTCAAGTAAACCTCTGTGGATTTTTAAAGTCATACATTAGCTGATTTTTTTTATCATCCATATTTTCTACATATTATTTGAAAAAAAAATGTTGTGACCTTCAGAGGCCGAAAATTCCACAACCGCAGTCTCGCAAATGTAAGTTTACTTTGCTCGTAACAACTTAACATTTCATTCCAATCAGGTGAGAAGAGGCTCCTGATTCTATATCAACGAGCGACACGATTTATTAGAATCAATGTTTATAATCAAAATATTGGGTTTCCATATTATCTTCCATTAGAATGAAAAATGGGAATTTTATGTTTCTGTCTTCCATAACACTCAGTGTCAGAAAGTTAATATATATATATTACACACACACACACACACCATTCATGTTCGATGTCAAGTATACAGCAAACTTCCAGCATTCATAAAATTAACTGTAATATTTGAGAGTATTTTGGTTTTGAATTTTTGTGCAAGTCAAGTTATTAGGAACCCTGTGAAGAACAAAGCCATGGACACCAAAAGTAATTTGTTGAATGAACAGTTTAGAAAAATGTTTGAAAAACCCGATGGGATTCTTATGAACTTCAATCGCCCCATCAGTAATCTGGGGTTAAAGATAATCCTAATATGACTCAACTTTCAACTACTCTTAAACTGGATTCCATAAGCATGCCCGCCAATCGACGAATAGTTTAAAACAGCAATAATTCACTTTTTTTTTTTTAGTTACGAGTGGCCAAAAACTACGGTCAGGATGGATCCATAAAGTCGTAAACATTCGTACGGCCGGCCAATCACGAAAATAAAAAATTGCATGCAAAATATGCTTTAGCAGTCAGTCTGATAATCATTTACTAAACGTAAATACAAAAAAAAAAAAAAAAAACATTCGTATACCTTTTGAAACAAAATCTTTTGTTATTATTAAAATGTCAATTAATACAGAGAGAAACTTGATAATCTTGGTGTGTTATAGAAGTCCAATGTTAAAACTGTTCAGAAGAACAACAACAAAGTACTTTTCTTCTGAGAGCTATCAAAAATAAATAGCATATCTTCATACAAATTTTATTAAAATTAATAATTTTAAACTTGATGTGATGATTTTATCTTGATTTCGCGAAATATATAAACAGGTTTCAGTGCTCGGAAATGTGACATATTGACACGTGCTTTTATAACGTTTATCATCTTAAACATATTGTTATTATCAAACAATTTAAAATCTTTATTAAATACATTGTTAAAATGCAACAACAAATATGTACTAAAAGTAACCCCTGAACTGAGTCTCGGATTTGGTTTATATAAATAACAATGTTATTACAATATGTGATTCTGAAATATATTGTAGCGATTTGATAAGACATCGTGTATTCAAACTATTGTGCTTTAGCCAATAGTGCAATCATTGTTAACATATTGTTGTGGATTTAGTTTTATATTTTTGAATTCAGACGTTTGTTTGTTCGCTAGAGTGAGTTTTGGCGTCACGTGATGAGGAAGTAGCTCAATCTCTAGAATTTGCTTGGAAGTTTAGGGTATGTAAAATCTGAATTAGGCGAGACTAGCTTGTTAGTTCAGTGCTGTAACTTGTAAATGTTCATTAAGTGTTTTGAATGAAGTAATAGGAGATGCGAAAAGTACTTTACGTACGAGAAAAATAAGTGGAATATCTGATAAGACGTAAAATATTTATTAAGTTAGGCCTATCGTTTGTTCGTAAAAGCGTAGAATAGCCGTAGTCGAAGAAATAAAAAGGACTTTGCATTCTTTTTTACAGGAAAATATAAAATAAATCCACCTAACAACATACTATTACAACAATACATTTAACTAAAAACTTGTTACATTAATTTCATCCAGCTTAAATATTTTAGGACTTTATATTTATTCTAATTCTCGTTTGTTCAATTTACTAAGTAAGACGTCATCTTTACCGGTATTATGCAATCCACGTATTGTTGATACGTACAGTATACAGACTCCTCCTTATTGTTGAGGTCCATTCGTGCATGTTATAAGTTGGTTTTTCAGCTAATTTTCTGTTGTGAATAACACTTTGACCATAAATAATTTTTTTCTAAATTTCAGGTTTACCATTTACACTGATCACGCCTTATCTATGCATACAAATTCTCGTCTGTTGATAAATCCTGCAAGGAAACACCAGTTGGGAGAAACTTTTATTAATTTTTTCTAGAACTGATTATTCGTAAATCGTTTGCATGGTATATATTTTATGATTTTCTACACCACAATTAAACGTGTTCTACATAGGAGACTTGTCATATATGGTCGTTTTCTCGCGAGTTTTGCTTCAGTGACTACCATAACGCCAAACAAGAGTTACTGACACATAGTCAACTATAAATATGATTCCCTTGATGGTTTTAAGTGACGACACTGTGGTGTCTTGGGGAAAATAACGCAGTGTTTAATTAGTTATTATAAGGCACTAGGCCGAACTTTTATCCGTGTTAGTATGTACAAAAAAAAAAAAAAAGTCATGAATGGATTTCATCAATCTGTCGTTAAAAATTTAATGTAATTTATACACATAAAATTTTGCTATTTTATTATTTACTACATTTGAAAAACAAAAATTTTGTAATCTTTTTTTGTATTTATATTTATTAATAAATATTTTTATAAGTATTTATATAAGTATGAGTTTATATGCTACAAAAATCACTATACAACTGGAAACCTAAACATGAGCGACACTTTAGTCACTCAATTCACAGACAGACAGACACGATCTTCCATTAAAACAGCTTAGTTCTGCCACATACAAAAACGCTTTATCCAGTTCCCAGTTATTCACCAAATTTCCTTCTTCTCCAGTTATCAGTTATTCATCAGATTTCCTTCTTCTCCAGTTATCAGTTATTCACCAAATTTCCTTCTTCTCCAGTTATCAGTTATTCACCAAATTTCCTTCTTCTCCAGTTCTTAGTTATTCAAATTCCCTTCAATTTTCCAGTTATTCATCAGATTTCCTTCTTCTCGAGTTCTCAGTTATTCATCAGATTTCCTTCTTCTCCAGTTATCAGTTATTCATCAGATTTCCTTCTTCTCCAGTTCTTAGTTATTCATCAGATTTCCTTCTTCTCCAGTTCTTAGTTATTCAAATTCCCTTCAATTTTCCAGTTATTCATCAGATTTCCTTCTTCTCCAGTTATCAGTTTGCACAAATATTACCGACATGTAACCAAAATCACAGTTACCATGACAACGTATGATGTCATCCATATCGTTTTAAAGACCCTGCGTCACGACAATATTATCTATCACGCTTTCTACATGTATTTAATTGCCAATCAATCTATAATAGATGTGATTGTTTTTGTAAGGAAATTATACTCAGTAGAATTCCCAGATGTATCTCTGCATCGGACATACAGACAACAGGTGGTGGAATTCGAGAAGTTTATTATATTTTATTGGTTCACAGCAGGGCAAAAGTCAGAATTCTTTATGAAAACTGCCTCTCCCCTGACTAAGTAGCTAATATATGTGCACATGTGCTAAAGATATCTCCTGTAGGATTGGCGAGCGTCCGAGTCGAGTCTCGTGTGGTACACGTCATAGCTGTACTGACTCCTTCCAAGCTCTCCGATATGTATCATTTGTACTGGAGCCGTACGAGGCCTATATTTTCTATGTTTAACACTTCAATCTCGTGTTTCTTTTACTGACTCATGTTACTTCGCTGTTGGAAACTGAATCTTTCAGCTGGTATCTATAAAACTCATATTTTTATGACACACGTTTTAATATGTGTACAGGTAGGTCGAAGATTCAACAAGACCGTTAATTGAAGGTTTGACTCCATATAACACAAACGGCACTGATGTCAGATTTTCCTCTAAGGTTTTTAGGAAGAAGACATGATGTAATCACGATTTTCTTTGTGTTATTAATTCAGTGATCATCCATATAAGTAACGAAAACATACAAAATTTTACATAAAACACACAACTGGGTTTAATTACGCTCGAATTTCAATATTTAAAAAGTTGCGTGACTTGTGTACAGAAGCCTGATAAAAATGTTGGGAAAACTTTAGATCTTGTCTTGTCTCTGGGTTAGACCAGTCATAGTGACAAAGGTATCTTATCCAGTGATCACGATAAACATAATTTTTTTTTGTATTTTCGCTCATCTCATGGTCTTCATAAAGCTGTACTAACCAAAGATTAATTTATCCCTTTTTCTTTTATACAGGGGTGTGCAATCTTTATCAGTTGGTACGTGTACCGAGTTTTAAAAACGTCAATAACCTACACTCGACCAGTGTTGATGTACAGCCAAGATAGTAGAGGCACACAGAACTAAATGAGATGTGGTAATTACCTGCACGAGCTGAGTTGGCTTTTCGTGTCAGTAAAATAGTGCCGTGATTTTCTAGCTATTTTTAAGCCGTAAGGGATGCCAATTCCTAATTCACCCACGTATGATTCATTCGCGTTGAATGCGTGACGTTCAAATGCTGTTATTAAAACTGGTTGATACATACGAAATGATCTCGTTTATAAACAACGCTACTTGTTTCACTCTTGTAAAATTCTAAGTTCGACACTCTCAAAAGTAGATATCATCCAAAACAACAACAATATATGGATATATTATCATACTTTAAAACGAAAAGGTGACCACCTGGGGGATAGCTACTGTCCCTTCCTCTGTACCGGTGTATGTATGTTGGAATAGTTATATTTGGTAGATAAGAATTGTTCTTGTATATATACGTTATTTCGAAATCGAAAGATCTATATTAACAAGTTGTATTTTTAGCCGCGGATGAGTGACTCATAGATCGGCTCCGAGTTGGTCCCCCCCCCACCTCTCACCACCCCAAGTACTAACTTTTAACTCGTAGCTCCATCATCTCTTGATCGATTTGAGATATAATTACAATTTTCGATTTAAGGGGGTCAAACCCTTTCGATTGATATATTTGACCACACCCAAGGTCTCATAAATTAATTTATAATAATCCTGCCTAAAAGAATTTCAATACGACGGTAGACTCGTAGAGATCGTGATGAGTAATAAATCCGTATCTACGCTTGGTATTATTACTGGCGCACAATAACATAGCTATATACTGTATTAAAACTGTTTTCTCCTTTCCCTAACAACGGAATATGGCAGAACACTGACATTGGTGTTCGCGAGGGGGGGGGGACTTACCCCCTGGTAAATAAGAAAATTATTTCTTTATTCATTCATCATATGCATGTGAACTTTTTTTATTCACTTCACAATTTCACACTACTTTTGCCCCTCCCTCCTCCCCCGGACAACTTTGCTAACTCCCATGAACGATATGTTTTGGTTAGATCATTTTAAACGTTTAACCTGCAGGAATGTCAAAAGATAAAAACATTTTCTGAAAGTGGGAGTTATTCTGAAGTAATTATAACTGAAACCTATCAGGTTTCAAGACTGCGATTCTGATGACTTCAAGTCTACTCCGCTACCGTTTCGCGAATGTTGTCTCACCTTATGTTTCATAGGCCTAGGCTGTTTTTTTATACAACAACAACAACAAAACACGTAAAAGAAACCGATGAAATTACCTTTTGTTCTTGTATACTTTGGTAACGTGGTAAACAACGAAACAGACAGACTTGGGGAAAAACTCAGTATTAATTCATCTGGAAAAGTAACAATTAATAAGGACCAATACTGTACGGTAAACAATACACCGACAGTTAGTACGTTCCAAAACTATACGGTAAACAATACACCGACAGTTTGTACGTTCCAAACCTATACGGTAAACAATACACCGACAGTTAGTACGTTCCAAAACTATACGATAAACAATACACCGACAGTTTGTACGTTCCAAACCTATACGGTAAACAATACACCGACAGTTAGTACGTTCCAAGACTATACGATAACAATACACCGACAGTTAGTACGTTCCAAAACTATACGGTAAACAATACACCGACAGTTTGTACGTTCCAAAACTATACGGTAAACAATACACCGACAGTTAGTACGTTCCAAAACTATACGATAAACAATACACCGACAGTTAGTACGTTCCAAAACTATACGGTAAACAATACACCGACAGTTAGTACGTTCCAAAACTATACGGTAAACAATACACCAAGAGTTAGTACGTTCCAAAACTATACGATAAACAATACACCAACAGTTAGTACGTTCCAAAACTATACGATAAACAATACACCAACAGTTAGTACGTTCCAAAACTATACGATAAACAATACACCAACAGTTAGTACGTTCTCTGGACATCCCTGCTTACAATATCTTTAGTTAACTGTGTGATCTAATTACCTCGCCACTTTGGGCCTGGCACTTTAAAGGCCGAAACCGGTTTCTTCGAATCAGTTTCCTGTTTTATGGTAAACAAGTTGTAGAGTAGCACAGAGCAGATTGTAGGTCTTAAGTAGTTTTCCTTTAGAAGCAAGTTAAAGGAATTTTAAGTTTTTGATCCGACAAGCTTTAGCTGATAACGGGACATCTCTTATCTTTCCGAGATGTTAACAAAAATTTGTACAAAAAAAAAAAATCAACTAATCTTACTGGTCAAAAAGATGAGGAAAAACTATCGTAATTAGGATGCTCCAATGAGTAGAATGTAACACTGAAAGAATAACCGAATCTCGTACATTAAATGCCAAACATCTTCCAAAAGAAAATATGTATGTATATAGATAGGTCTTTAAGTATCTCAGACGTTTCTGAGTAAATATGTTTTCCTTTATCTACGAATAAACAATATGAAAACACACAAATTCAGCCTCTTGTTTTGAATACAGTTTAAAAACACACAACCAGTGTTGAAATCATTTAGCAACAAACGAATTTTAGGTTCTCTTTCCTGTTTCAAACCAATATAAAAAAGTTCCAACCTACAAAACAGGATTGTGGCAAACACGATGTAGTTGGTATATCTCTAGTGTGTCTAGACTTCCTGGTTCTGTGCTATATGCCCGTGGCAAAAAACCTCCGCTTGTACAAAATAGTTCGTACACCTGGCTAACAGCCAACTGTTTTAAAGGTAGAAATATTAAAGATAGGCTAGGTAAGAACATCATGACCAAAAACCCACCCATCATCATCGCTTAGGGCGTTTTCCATGATGCACGGTCTCTTCGGCTGTCTTCTCAGCACGAGATTCGGTGCAGCCAATCTGACCACCAACGAATTGTCGGTAGGCGAGTGAGGTCAAGAACAACTGGTCTGTATTAATTTTTCTGTTAAAGTATATCTTTGAAGGAACAAGCTGGGGTTTTAGGAAATAAAAAAAATTATCGAATCTAACGCTATGTAACGTGTTCTCTTACAAAACAGTACTGGGTTTGATGTAAGGTCGTGTTGAGTATAGTACACGGTACAAGTACAGAGCTTAAGGGACCAACAAGTGTAATTTTCTACAATACAAGTACCGAGCTTAAGGGACCAACAAGTGTAATTTTCTACAGTACAAGTACAGAGTTTAAGGGACCAACAAGTGTAATTTTCTACAGTACAAGTACAGAGCTTAAGGGACCAACATGTGTAATTTTCTACAGTACAAGTACCGAGCTTAAGGGACCAACAAGTGTAATTTTCTACAGTACAAGTACAGAGCTTAAGGGAACAACAAGTGTAATTTTCTACAGTACAAGTACCGAGCTTAAGGGACCAACAAGTGTAATTTTCTACAGTACAAGTACGAGCTTAAGGGACCAACAAGTGTAATTTTCTACAGTACAAGTACAGAGCTTAAGGGACCAACAAGTGTAATTTTCTACAGTACAAGTACAGAGTTTAAGGGACCAACAAGTGTAATTTTCTACAGTACAAGTACAGAGTTTAAGGGACCAACAAGTGTAATTTTCTACAGTATAACCCCAATATGACTTTTCAGGTACTGGAGTAACAGCACAACGTTGAACGATCTCTAGTTATATCATTTGCAGCTTTATATTCCGGAGTGAGTTACATTATAAAAACAATATATACAACGTTTATTAAATCAGCTTTATATTCTGGAGTGAGTTACATTATAAAAACAATATATACAACGTTTATTAAATCAGCTTTATATTCCGGAGTGAGTTACATTATGAAAACTATATATACAACGTTTATTAGATCAGCTTTACATTACGGAGTGAGTTACATTATAAAAACAATATATACAACGTTTATTAGATCAGCTTTATATTCGGGAGTGAGTTACATTATAAAAACAATATATACAACGTATATTAGATCAGCTTTACATTCGGGAGTGAGTTACATTATAAAAACAATATATACAACGTTTATTAAATCAGCTTTATATTCGGAAGTGAGTTACATTATAAAAACAATATAAACAACATTTATTAAATCAACTTTTCTTCGTAAATTATTCCTTTTTCTGCCAGTAAGTTTCTACGATTATCCTAACAGATTTTGGTGAACTCTGTACTCACGGTGGCGTTTTCTGATATTACATTTTGGTTTTGTTAGATAAATAATTTCTTTATTTCGTGGCTTTCCAGTACGTTTCTCTCTCTCTCTCAAAAAGAAAACAGGAAACTCAAGCTTCCAGCGACAACCTCAGAAATGTCGACTGTGTGTGTGTAGATACATTCATTCTTCCTTTACTTTAGAAGGTCACTTTTTATACCTTTGTATAAATTACGGTTTATTTATAATTTTCGCGTTGTTAGCGGTTAACTTTTAACTTAAATTGTTATTTATCTTTCACAGTACTTAGCCCCCTCCTAGTGGCTCTGCCGGCTTACGACGCTAAAATTCTGGTTTTGATACCTCTGGTGGGCTGAGCACAAATAGTCCATTTTGTAGCTTTGCGCTTAAAAACAACCTAACTACAATATTTAAATATAACTAAGTATTTTATTATTCATTACTTTGTTTATCTTATTTTGTGATTCTCCAATGTACGAAAAAAAAACAAAAACAAGAAGAAAATGGGTTTGTTTGTTTTGAAGTTCGCATAAAGCTACTCGGGAATCAACTGTTCTATCCGTCCCTAATTTAGAAGCGATAGACTGGACGATGGGCAGCTAGTCAACGCCACCTACAGCCACTCTTGGGCGACTGTTCACCATCGAACAGAGGAACTGACCGCCACATTACATTGTCCTCACGGATGAAAGAGCGATCACGTTCGAGGACGGGATTCGAACCAACGACCCTCATTCTAAAATGGACTTAAACATTAAATCTCGAAAACGTTTAAGATATATTTAATACTTTTTTTTTTTATAAATGGTGAATTAGTAATTTATCGGTTGAATAATTTCCTAATTTACATAAATAAGTCCCTAATTCATGACATAAATAATATCTTCCACACATACACTTATAAATATGCGATTAATTATTTGTTAAAATGCTACACGTGTATACTTCAATGCACTACATATTAGGATACACCACCATTTTCTTTATGAAAAGGGTGTTATGTAGAATCACAGACGTTTTAGTTTTTCGCCACAAATGTGTGCGAGAGCGCCATACTCCGAGGTCGATACGAACAACATTCCACATTGGTGAATCTGTCAGATTTTAACAAGTTATTTTAAGGGCTGTTTTTATCCAAGAGATTTTTAACAGGCAAAAAACAGCTGGATATTTTTTATAATTCCTCATCACGTTTTAGATCTACAAATCCACGGATATATTATCAATATAATATCAGACCTTCGATTCGTTTTACGGTTGCCATGACACCAAGGAAGAGTAAAATCGACCAACGAAAAGGCAAATAAAAGCGAATACACGGCTATCGGGAAGCGAAAAAATGACAGCTCTACGATACCAGTACAATATCACGATAAACGAAGATAAGTAAAAGCTGAGTCTACAAATGCATAAGAAGCTTTTATTTGTAAATGCAGTCTTTTTGTTTTTATTAAAAATAGCCTAGATTACTTTTCGTGGTGCCAAGTTCACTGTTGTATTTTTATTTTACGTCTTAAAAACTGATTTTTTGGGGGGGAAATTAAAAAGCTTTTTGGAATCTCTCTCAATTTATTGAAAATATTTCAGAAATATATTTTCTTTTATAACATTTTTATTTTGAATACCTAACACCATAAGGCCAGTTTTCTTGTATATTAAATAAGTATCTATTTTAACGTCAAAGCTACGAACAGAAATTCAGTATTCGCATGTAATGTTTACTAATAAACATAACATATGATCTATATAAACACATTGTTCCGAAAATCAGGGGGTCTTACTTCTATTTCTATCCGAAGGCAATGGAAGGCCTGCGCTTATCTAATCTGATGGCGGATTTAAAAATTCACAGCATTGTGCATAAAGTAACTTACACCGTGTTATCTACAATTCAGACGATTGGTCTTTTTTATTATTATTATTTGTTATCTGACGTTAAAGAAGAAATGGGCTAGTTATTTATCGTCAGGGCAATCAAAATTCACCGAAACTAAATATATTTTCCATAACTGGTGCTGAACAGATAACCTAACTTTCAACTAATCGATATCACACGTTTAACTAATAATTGAAAAAATAACTTTAAAAAATTATTCAAATAAAATGTATAAATATACAGAAATGACCGACTCAACAAATATATGCACTATAGAGGTACACTCACATAATGTGTATTAGTACCCAACCCCCCAAAAATAAAACGACGTAAAAATCAAAGGAAAAGTATAAGAATAAATCTCAGGATTAGAAAATTTTATCCTTCAATTTATTTGAAGATATTTATAGCTTTAACATTTTACAGTTATATTTGCTTTCATATTTTAGCGCAAGTGGCACCATCTCATGTATTTTGTATGAACTAACAACCATCAAACACACAAGTTTACAGACTTACGTTTTTCCCATACGCCAAGTGTACTATTTTAATTTGAAAATTGTCAAATACCGTTTTAAATAATTTTGGACATTTATCTATATTAGGATACACTGAAAATGCTGGAGCCCAAAACTGAAACATTAATAAACATCTTGTATTAGTTGTTAACATTTTAATTAAAAAAAATATATATATTAAAGTTGTTTAAACTTACGTGTATGCTAAGCCTTTTTTAATATTTGAGTTCAACATGTTAAAGTTGATGAAGAATAAATAACTTTCACTCAGCAAAATGTTTTTCTCACATTTTCATAAAACATTATAACACCTAAATTTAGTTTGTTTTTTGTTGATTCACATACATACCATTTCACTGCACCTACAGAAGGGCCTAATGCGACCAAAATTACTTTTCAAAAGATTGGAAACAAGTATAAAAACTAGGATATTGAAATAGTAAACCAAAAAATAACTAAACTAACCGAAAATCTGCTAAACCAACACTACCAATAGATTTATAAGATTTGTTTCTATTCAACCAAGAAATAGAGACAGTGAAAGACTATGTAAGAATCAGTATTAGAAATTGCTAAATCAATACCCAAAATCCTCTGTCTTTCAGATTATATCTATGCAATATACAATGTGAAAATGTCTGCTGGTGTGATCGTACAAGTTTTGGTTGTAATTGAAATTTTAAGTCGCATTAGCTCATACATCATTAATGGTCACTGTGGTAGCAAAAAGCAGTAGCCTACGATTCATTTCTCGACCATCTAGTGACCAAAATCATCACTGATAATGGTTCCAGTGTTTGACAGTGCAGAAGTCTCAAACTCTTGACTTATAAACCACACACATTTTCAAGCAGCTTCATAAAAGCTCTAGCTTTCAGACAACCTCTGCCTCCAGCACCTAACCTCCAGTCCACTCCATCTGGCAGTGAGACAGAACTGGTTGCTGAACTTCTGGATCCAACGATGTCTCTACTTTCATTTCACTTGTGAGACTTGGATACATTTAATAATAAAATACTAGAATCCTTCTTGAAACTTCCAATAATGTCTCAACACAGCTGGGTTTAGTGTCATCATTGTGATCCAGGGTCAGCAATTTCTCACACTGACCAGAGGCACCAAATAGATGAACACAGTCAGCAGCTTTTTAAACTTTTGGGCTCAGAGACTAGATCACTCTTCCATACAGGACTCAAAGAAATGGTGGAGAGCACTGTTCATTTAATACAATACCTCTGACCCATTGCAGGACTTGTGATCTCACCTTTACTCAAATAACTATCCCTTCCTTTTCATCACAACTCCTTCATTTTGTAAATTACTTTTTCTCTATTTCATTGCTCTGATGGCTTAAGAAACTGATCAACTAGAACACCAAGATAGATACTTTTCTTCTATAACACTGTAATTGTTATTTTTTTTTATCAAAATTACACACAAATTAATTTGCATAATTCCTGTACCATAATTGTGTGCCATGAAAAAAATTAAATAAATCAAATTCTCTCAATTTCCCCATCACACTAATGTTTCACTTCTTATATTTATAAGGCTTTATTTTAATTCTATCCTTTACACCCTTTGTGATCAAAGAGCTTTTACTTGCAACCACCTCTATTTTTCTGTAACAAACATGCCTATCCTGAATACTTAAGACTATTTTAAAAGTTTTTTCACATTTCCCAATTCATAGCAGATAATTTTTGTCTCATCCTATCAAATTTTGCTTTTTTTTAAATTTAGAACTAAAATTTCATCTTTTCTTATCTCCATAAGCAATATAACATCAAACCTAATTAAGCAATGATCACTTGCACCCAGATGTTCCCTAATCTCCACCTTATCAACCATTTCTATATTAGAAGTTAACAATAAATCTAAAATAGTATTTTTCCTGGTAGGTTCTCTAACCAATTGGTGAAGAAAACCCACTTTTAACAGTTTCTAAAACCCCCCTCCCCCTCATGACTGAATTTTAACATTTCCCAATTTATACGTCTGAAATTAAAATCTCCCATAATTATTACCTCATTAACAGGAGAATTCTTTACCTCACTGTAGGGTTTCTCATTAATATCACCAGTTTTATTTGTTGGTCTGTAACAAATTCAAACTAAGATCCTTCTCCCATTATAACCACCAATAGATTCAACTTCGTTGCTATTATCTTTGTTATCCTCGACTTGGTCAGGATAAAACTCATTTTTATATATAAAGTCATTCCTCTCCCTCTCTATCCCTATTAAATAACTGTATTTCAAAGAAATTCCTCTCATCAAAATTGTCTACATTTAACTCAGTTTCAGTAATTCCCATTATATCAAAATCTTCTGTTCTGAATAGTGCCCTAAGGACATCTATTTTTGTACTTTGTCGATCAGTCTTTGAAGCCATCCAAGCAGTGTGCTGTTGCTAGTGGTGGGGCAAATAGGATTTTAGGTTGTGTCTACAGAAATATTGAATACAAGTCTAAAGAGGTTAT
>NW_013668485.1:47123-50319 GCF_000517525.1 Limulus polyphemus | reverse complement strand
CAGTAAATTTAAGAGTTTAAGAAAAAGCTTGATAAGTATATGAATGATAAGGGCTAACTTTAAGATTATAATTTTTTAATTTAGTTTAGAGGATGGAACAGCTGAGATGGACCAATAAGTCCTATGTTGTCCTCATTATTAACTCACCATTGATAACAAAAATAATGCTTTCTAACTATGACCCAAAAATGATAGAGCTTCATGATGCCCCTACATGTGACATTTACGTCATGCTACATGACCTAAAGTTGATTTTTTTAGTTGCAAGAGGAAAATGGATTATCATATCTATGCCCCATAAATAGTGCCGAGAGAGTTGGGGATAACAACCCTCTTCCCATTATATGAAAACAACCCTTTTTCTAGAGTGTAACTGAGAGATCTAGCATGTTCTGTTCAAATATTGTAACAAAAGGACCGAAATGAGACGTTTAGTCTGTTTGAAAATTGTAATAAAAGAACTGTACATGCTAACACGTACTTTAACTTAAGGGTTGCAAGACTAAACCCAAATCCGCACATTCTTTGTTAAAACTATTTCCGTATTAAGACTAAGGGTTATAAAATTAAAAATGGTAGCTGTTTGATAATTTGACGATATGGTCTAAGCTACTTCTCGTATTTAATAGCTGAAATTCATTTAAACTTTTTATGTACTTGTATATTTTTGGTTAGGTAGGTTATAAAGTTATATTTTAAGCTTATGCCCATGTTTGGATATTCTTAATAAATACGGATAACCTCTTTAATTTTTAAACTAATATTATAATTTATAGTAAATGGCTTTCTTGCACCTTGATCATTCTTATGTCATAACTAAGTTATGATTTGATTATATATAAATAAAACAACGTTTGTATTATCATCCATAACAAACTTATTAATATATTTCACGAAAAATTAAGAAAATGGCTATTTTTACTTACATTCTGAAACAAATTCATCATTCTCCGGATCCTGTTTTGAAGAGACTATTCAAAAAATCAATCTAGCTATACATAACAATCGAACCACATGGATAATCCTCACCTGCGATATATTAAAATGGTTGCAGAATATTCAATAGAGGGCGTCATCTACCGGCCGAGCGTACAAGTAATAATTGGATCTTCATTCTATTAAAAAAAAAAAAAGGTGTTATTGCGTGCTCCCGAATAGACTACAAATTCGATTTTGTCATAAAAATAGTAGATTTTCAGCAGAAAATCTAAGCACTTACCGTAATCTACAATTAGTATTGCAATGCAAACAGTAAATTCTGATTTGGCAATAAACCCTTCTTATTTTCAAATTACTGTAATATTAAGGATACCATTTATTTATAAATGGATCAGTGAATGGAACCTTACAAGCTCCCTCTAGGAAGAAATTAATTAGACGGATGTTATCTTTTAAAAGCTGCAAAGGGAATGATATTTTACTGGGCAATTTTAGCAAGCTAGGTTTGTTTGTTTGTTGTTTAGCACAAAGCATCTGTGCTGCGCCCACCACGAGTATCGAAACCTGTTTTTTTTTTTTAGTGGTGTGAGTTCTAAGACTTGCAGCTGAGCCACTGGGGGCGGGGCTTCACTAAAACAAAATGTGAAATTAATTCCAGTGCAAATCTTCTGTATCTCCGAATCACCCTTGCAGTGAAAACAAAAGTGAATAAAAATCACAGAACTTAAAAAAACAACAAAAAACTAAAGCTAATAGAAGCAGAATATAAGTAATAAGATTGTGATATATATTTTTAATATTTTGTTCACCACAGGAAATGTTTTATATGAAGTAATAATTGTGAGAAGTCTAAAAGTTTCTGTAAGTTATCGATAAGTGGACTTGACTTCGCATTATTATATATCGAATAAGCCAAAAGAGCATGCCCAACGAGTGAACACATTACAGTAGTGGTGTCAGAAGTGGGCAGTGGTGTAAGTATTATACCACTAGAAACCGGGTTTCGATACCCGTGGTGGGAGAGCGCAGATAGCCCTTAAAAAGGACAACACAAGCACAAAGAGAGATTGAAAATTTGCTGTATATGACGAAACATGTGGAAAGAAGAGCAAGTAGAAGAAGATAGACCATTAAAAGAAGAGCAAGTAGAAGAAGATAGACCATTAAAAGAAGAGCAAGTAGAAGAAAATAGACCATTAAAAGAAGAGCAAGTAGAAGAAAATAGACCATTAAAAGAAGAGCAAGTAGAAGAAGATAGACCATTAAAAGAAGAGCAAGTAGAAGAAAATAGACCATTAAAAGAAGAGCAAGTAGAAGAAGATAGACCATTAAAAGAAGAGCAAGTAGAAGAAAATAGACCATTAAAAGAAGAGCAAGTAGAAGAAAATAGACCATTAAAAGAAGAGCAAGTAGAAGAAGATAGACCATTAAAAGAAGAGCAAGTAGAAGAAGATAGACCATTAAAAGAAGAGCAAGAGAAAAGATGTAGAAAATTAAAAGGATACAAAGAAGAAAGAGATGAGAAATAAGATAACCTTATTCGGTTCCACCTTATTTGATAATGAAAGATGAGAAATTGCCTTCAAAGATGAATAAAAGAATATTGGTTGATGTGAACAGGAAGTGGGTAAAAAGTTCGAGCAAGAAGAAAGTTGAAAGTTACCCTCACTAAAGGAAGATTTTATACACCACGTGATGTGGGGGTAACTGATATAAAAGAAAACTGCATATTGAAAACAGACTCCATATGAAGTCATGGATCAGAAATTAGGTTAGATTCAAATAGCTTCATATTCTATTCCAGGAAATCCCAGATGCAACATCAGAGGTCAAATGGTTCTCAGTTAATAAAGGGTCATAAGTCATTCATAACTAACCACGAGAGGTAGAACGTTCCTATTCTGTTCCAAAGAAAGTTATTTTTTAAACATTTATTGAAAGAGAATCGACCAGGAAGAACCATTTATTAGGTTAGTCCTAAAGATCTCTAAATGGTGACCAACAACATATCAACATATCATACGTTTTCTAGTATTACTTACTTTTTATGTTTAAATATGATGTTTTAGATCAACTTATATATTTCTACGTTGTTTTATCTGAATATTTCATTCAAGGGTACGTAAAAATAGCATTTTATATATATCTCTTTTGTCTACCTGAAATGCTATTATACACACTTCTAAAACTAGATCTTATTGTTCTAAATGCATAAGTAAACTACTAATAATAAAAACAGATCACAGGAAATATTATA
>NW_013668485.1:45052-46150 GCF_000517525.1 Limulus polyphemus | reverse complement strand
AAAAGTTATATATTTTTTAAAAGACCATAAATTACATGTACTGCTCAAAGGAACGTTAACTAAACGCAGAACACCTGCGTGAAATATTAAAAAAATATTCTTGAATATATTATAGATGCATTAATTTCTAACTGTGGATAGTAGCGGCTATGTAATTTTTTTTATGACATTTTTTGGCACAAACCTTTAAAATAAGCTTTAAAATTGTCCAAATCCTGCTATAAATCACCTCCTTAAACGTCATGCACGAGGCCATGACACTTACACATGGAGAAGTTTAATTATTTGTTTGTGTTTAAGTGTATAGTTACAAAATGGGCTATCTAGGCTACGCTTGCGCGGGTATCGAACCCCTATTCTTAGCATTATAAAGCCCTTAATATTACTTTTCAGCCACCAGGGTAAAAACGATGAAGAGTAAAATAAAGTTTTAAACAAAGAGTTCCCAACAATCAAAATAAAATCAGAAAAATAGTAAAAAAGTAAAACGAAATTTGAAATTACCTGTAACTCAAAATAACCCAGAATTGAACATTTCAAAGCATAAATAAAGCTAGAATTACAACTGCCACAAATTATAATAAGTTAAATAAACAAACTGAAAATATCGAAATTAGAACCTATCCAGAAATTGCTGAAATTGAGCATAATATAGCTTAACTAACCATTATCGAGTTCAAATAATTACGTACTAATTAAAACAAAATAAAATCAGGATAATTACAATAAAATAAATCAAAACTAAAAAAAATCAAGTGTTATAAAAATCGTTGTTGCTGTTTTCTTAGCGCAAAGCTACATTCTGTCGACTGCAGGAAATCAAACCCCGGATGTTATCGCAGCAAATGTGTATGTAAACTTCCACTGACTCACTTTTAGGTGGACTATTTTAAAAGTATTTGTGGTGTTTTGAAATATTTTTACTCACATATAACTTCTATATTTATATAGAAATTTCAAGAATATCTGGATTTTAATAAGAAATAAAAAAGCAAACTTAAAAAAAGCTTGTTTAAGCAAACAAAATGGGCTGAGGGTGACTAGAGGAGTGAGGCAGCATTGGGGCGACTAAGCAGCCCTATTTAGAACAGCACTGCT
>NW_013668485.1:36926-44130 GCF_000517525.1 Limulus polyphemus | reverse complement strand
AATTAAAACAAAATAAAATCAGGATAATTACAATAAAATAAATCAAAACTAAAAAAATCAAGTGTTATAAAAATCGTTGTTGCTGTTTTCTTAGCGCAAAGCTACATTCTGTCGACGACAGGAAATCGAACCCCGGATGTTATCACAGCAAATGTGTATGTAAACTTCCACTGACTCACTTTTAGGTGGACTATTTTAAAAGTATTTGTGGTGTTTTGAAATATTTTTACTCACATATAACTTCTATATTTATATAGAAATTTCAAGAATATCTGGATTTTAAAACGCAAACTTAAAAAAAGCTTGTTTAAGCAAACAAAATGGGCTGAGGGTGACTAGAGGAGTGAGGCAGCACTGGGGCGACTAAGCAGCCCTATTTAGAACAGCACTGCTCATCCTAGTAAAGGAGGGGCTGGCCCGGCATGGCCAGGTGGTTAGGGCGCTCGACTCGCAATCTGTGGGTCGCAGGTTCGAATCCCCGTCACACCAAACATGCTCGCCCTTTCGGCCGTGGGGGCGTTATATTGTGACGGTCAATCCCACTATTCGTTGGTAAAAGAGTAGCACAAGAGTTGGCGGTGGGTGGTGATGACTAGCTGCCTTCCCTCTAGTCTTAGCCTGCTAAATTAGGGACGGCTAGCGCAGATAGCCCTCGTGTAGCTTTGCGCGAAATCCATAACAAACAAACAAACAAAGGAAGGGATAGAAAAGGTGTTCCAAACATTGCCTGCTCTATAACTACGTCTGACCCATCAACTATGATAGCCCAACTTCGATGGACTGGCCATTTTATCGTGATGGAGTAAACCAGAATTTCAAGGCATCTCTTCTATAGGGAAGACGCTACCAAAAAAAAAAAAAAAACGTTAATAAAGACACTATGAAGGACATACACCAGGCGTTTACTTACCAACAAAGCCTTCGCAAAACTGGAAGAAGATCGCCAACAACGTCTCGCAACTCCTAAAGAGAAACGCCATAATGCAACATCATAACATAGCAACCACCATGTGGTGCTACCCCTTCCATGTTACCATATAAACAAAAGAAAAAACTTGGATCAAATCCAGTCAAATAATACAACAAGATTCACACACTCCGTGTTAATTACAACACAATTCCTTTACTACTGTTCAGGAAAACTGGTGTTAATCTACCAACCTTGAAGTATGGCTGTACCAAAACACAAGACCACTGCTTTGACTAACACAAAAAATCACAAAGATACCTAATGATAAGATGTATACAGGGCATTGGTTGATGACTGCTCAGTTAGAAGCAGTTAGGACAACAATTAGAAGGAAGTTGTCATTTACTTTCCAAGATATTAATCAATGCTGATAATGAAATCTTGCTGTGCTGTGTTTCTTGATGAATTTGTTGTGTCTTTGTGTTTGCTAGAAAAATGCAGATGAGGTCGTTGTATAAGTTTCTTGTTGGTTTCGACTGCTTTGGGTCATTGGAAACTCTGATGTATGAGTAAGCTGAAGGGTCTTTGTAATTCGGGTTAGGTTTTGTGGCAAATCTTGATGAACATTGGCCCGTAGAAATAATTCCCGCAAGTTGATTTTGACAATATGAGCTCACCGTTTTATGATATCAACTCAGATGAGGAGAAGGAAGATGCTGGTGGTGAATATCTGACAGTTGTGAGGAGTTGGGTGAATGGAAGTCAACTGAAGGATGACATTACTCCTCTGATGATTGCTTGGATTAACCACTTGACCAGCCATTAAGATTGGTAAATGATTGAAAAAAGGCATTCCTTGTTTTTCAAATTGTTGCATTTCTGGTTGGACTTGTGATGCATGCAAACACTTAGACAAATTGAAGCTCTTTGTTCCTAATGAACTCTCGATAACTGTTTGCTCCATGGAATATAAGTGGATAACCGAGATCCATGCTGTAGCCATATGAATTCACCAGGCTAGAACTTTGATTCTTCTACTGTTTGCCATAACATCATTTTTGAGCCTTATTCATCTGCATACATACATGTTCATGTGATTTAATTATTGCAGATGTAGGTATTCTATATATTCTTGTCGACATTAAAATACTGCAATGAGTGGAGATCATACAATAGATATCCACTGGAAGGTATACTTCTCATCCAAACATAAGGAAATTCAGAGAACCACCAGTTTACTGTTGCTCTCATGTGCGTTACACCATTAGCACATAGGTACTTACCCCAGGATTCATTAACTTAGCATGCATCAGTTTGATAGTCTGTATCACCATCAGACTGAAGATGATAAGATGAAGTGTGTATTTTCAACACATCGGAAACTCAACACAACTCTGCAAATAGCTGGCTGTTGAAGTTGGATCTTTGATCTGTGGATCTTTCTGAATGCTCCAAATTATTATCCACTGGCCAGGTAACACTTTGGTGGAGGACTATATTGTTGTATCAACCAATGGATAAGATTTGGCCCACTTAGTGAAATGATAAATGATAGAAATTACCCTTTTTCGTTTTGGACAGAGAATCAACTATATACGTTGCGATATTTTGCTAGGACCTATAACTCACTCCTGGAGATTCTTGATGTGGTAAGTTTATTCTCTGGGCACACATGGGCACAGTGTTTACTTCATATCTCAATGTCTTTGTACAAACGAGGCTAGAGAAACCACTTCTGTAAATTTGTAATGGTTTGTGACACTCACTGTCGTCCTCTGGCTCTAGTCCTTTCAAATTACCTCCAATAAAATCCAAATTACTTCTTGCCTTACAGTCTTATGGACCATTAATACCATCACAGATTGTTTATAACGTGTCTGAAGCTTATAATTATGGTAACATACATAATTCTGCACTCATAATTGCTCATACAACTACCAGCATCAATCCTGCATTGCAATACCCAAACTATATTTAGGTCCTTCAGATGCTCTTCCCTAAGTTCTCGATTAGACATTTTTGATGTCCATCCATAAGCATAATATTTACTGCTCGTATGATTGACCATTAAGTCACTGAAATGGCTTTGACTATTGAAAAATGCCTAGAATTTGGATGTACAATAAACAGACATGTAATACAACATAATTGTACTTTTGCAGCATCCTTATCCAATGTACAACAATACCTTACAAATTCTGTAGGTTGCATCAATGATTTCAGTGATTCATGGTCACCCAAATGCTGAGCTTTCTACCAAATAGGTAGTAATAAAAAATGCTTGACAAATAGAACAACTTCATGTAGTTCATTCTTTTGCTCAAGACCAGCATCCACTAGCTGTTATATGTTCCATACTATTCTATATGTATGACAGTATCTTTCCAGTTTCAATAGCATAGAATCCAGAGTCCAGAATGAATGAACAGTTTTATCGAGAATGCGGCACCACCTGTACCTTGAGCAAAGCCTACTTTAGAGACTAAAATGCTTGCTTGCATTAATACATCCCTCCAAAGTGCTTATCAGTTTTAGTCAGTACACACAGTGCTGCGTCTATCTTTGAGATATTAGCTACAAACCATTCACAGTAGAAAAGAAACAAAGAAAGTTGCGGACTTCTAGGTTGGTTTCAGGTTTGGAATAAACCATTGTCCATATGTAGCAGTCCTCGTAGAATCAGTGCACACATTAAGAAAATACATTTATATGCCCAATAATGCACACTTGTCTTGGTTTCATCCTAATATGCCCAATAATGCACACTTTCCTTGGTTTCAATCTAATATGTCCAATAATGCACACTTTTTTGGTTTCATTCTAATATGCCCAATAATGCACACATTTTCTTGGTTTTATTTTCAAGCTTCTTTAATGCACTTCAATGTCGTTCTCAGTGATGGCTTCAAATGTGCAACCAAAACCCAAAACGTCAATTTACATAAATGAGATATCTCTCCCATTGTAGTCTTATAAATATAAGCTGCACCAACCTCTCAAAGGTAGCAGATGCTCTACACAGGTCAAATGGCTTAATGCAGAATTCATAGAGCCATTTCTAACTGATGAAAGCGGTCTTAGGCCCTACTTTTATGATGAAGTATGACTTGTCAGTAACTGGTAACTAGACATAGCATTATTGAACCAACTGGTGTCTTGCAGTTCATCCGAACATTCATCTGTCTGCAGCTAAGAAAAGGCAGCAATGCATGTTACTGCCTTCACCCTCCTAAAGACGAGGGAAACTTTGGAAACAAACACTCATCAAAGGTTTTCTTTCTTCCATCCTTCAACATCCTCTCAGTTTCAGTACTGGTAACAACTCCCGTGCTCCAAGGGAACTTGTAAGTGTCACCTGTGTCTATGTAGTGACATATTTTTGTGGTAACATCTCCCGTGCTCCAAGGGAACTTGTAAGTGTCACCTGTGTCTATGTAGTGACATATTTTTGTGGTAACATCTCATGTGTTCCAAGGAAGCCTGTAAGTGTCACCTGTGTCTATGTGGTGACATATTTTTGTGGTAACGTCTCCTGTGTTCCAAGGGAACTTGTAAGTGTCACCTGTGTCTATTTGGTGACATATTTTTGTTTTCCTACACAGACTAGGCACATGGTGGCTCTACAAACACATCAGAAAAGTGAATGAGTAATATTCCGAATGCTCATCTCTCCATGTTGTAAATCAATACACGAGAAAATTAAAACTGATCATCATTAGATATCACTGATATAAGTCAGTAAACCTTGTGTTTAAGGCTAGTTTCGGTTGCAATCTTGTATTAGTTCACGTTCTGTGTTTGTGAATTTGTTTGTTTGACCGCAAATTCCTCCTACAGTTTTGGAGCTATAAGAACCAAATTCGGCAAGTGGACTCGGGATGGCCCAGGAGGGGGTGTCCTTACCTAAATGACATAGCCCTCTCACTAATGAAGGTCCAAAATGCGCCCTGAAATCACCCAGTCGTGATGAGGTCCAGAAGTAGGCTTTCCGAATTAGGCATTGGATTTTTCTTCCTAGCCTTTCTCATGATTCTGATGGCGCCATGTTTGAAACTGGATTCATACCCCCAATCACAAGCTAGTGGTACCAAATGTGGCACATTTACTCAGATGGGTGTCCTAACGAGGTGGTTTGGTTATTGGGTATGGACTTCCCTCTTGGGGTAGTTAAAGAAGTAACTGTGGATAAAGGAGGATCCTGATAAACACACTGGAGTCCTCTGTAATCATATTATCCAAATATAATTATCATATTATGCAATAATATTTCATGACGTTCCACCAACTTTGAAGATTAAGCTAGTCCTAAGTCCAAACACTAAACAAACAAACAATCTTCGTGAGTGTAACTAAGCCTTACTTTAATTAGTCCTAAGTCCAAACACTAAACAAACAAACAATCTTCGTGAGTGTAAATAAGCCTTACTTTAATTAGTCCTAAGTCCAAACACTAAACAAACAAACAATCTTCGTGAGTGTAACTAAGCCTTACTTTAATCATACTATGTTCTTGACAATAAACAACAAAATGTTATAGAATTTGTGAAGCAATTTAAAACTGCTAAAAAAACAAAACTTAGTCGGGTATATTCAAGATTATTGTTTAAAACGTTTCAGGCTTGCGTCCCACTCTTTGTTTATTTTTTTTTAAATTACAAACCTAGGCCTAATTTAAGAAAAAAAAGATAAAAAAAGCTAGTAACAAAAATTAATATTTTTAACACTTACCCATTAATGCGAAGGTTACGATTGTTTTTTCTGGCATGATTGAAGAATATGTGTTACCATTTTTGTCAATTTTAAGGAAAGAAAATACTGGCGAGTCTATTTAAATAGAGGGTGAGTCTATAAGTGAGGAGAGTAGCGTGTATATGTTCGTGGAAAGCTCAGGTAGGGCTTATTACAAATTTTATTATATTAATTGTGTCGTGCATCACCGACAGCTCCACGTGTCACCAGTGGTACCCGTACCATAGTTTGAGAATCCCTCATCTACATGCTTTGCATCTGGTTAACAAATTTGTGGAAAAAAGACTGAGGTTAAAGCAACATTAGATATTCTATAAGGGGCCAGGAAAACAAAATCAGATGCCAGATTCGGGTTTCAGCGATCCCTAAAACTACTCATAAATCCCTATCGTGACCTACGTGACCTTTCGGGTGCGTTTTAACTCCCTCCTTGATACCTCTTTTGTAGGGAAGGAATACCATATAGATAACTAATCAATACTTTGAAAATATGTCAGCCAAAGACACAACTGGTACTCATAGGCTTCATTAGAGCACCGGAGGTGTTACCAGCTGCCACGAGTCCGTACACTAGGATTGGTCCTGCTTGGGCTAAAACTGAGAGAGGAGTTCGTGGACAAACAAACAAGTTCACAAACACAGAACGTGAATGAATATAGGATTAGAACCGAAACTAGCGCTAACCACGAGGTTTTCTAATTATTGTTCCAGTGATATCTAATAATGATCAGCTTATGTACTGATGTCAACCGTATATTAAAGTTTGACTCAAAGTCATTTCCGCTAAGTCGGAAGATATGAGATGATAACACAGGCCTGCGAATTTAAACTTCATAAAAGTTGTTTTGGTTTTAATAACCATAATTCAGCTACGCAGATTTCGAAAATAATATTATTATTGTTTCTATCACGTAAGGATTTTTTTTTTACAAATCGGGAAGAAAAAAAACTCTTATTTAGATCAATTTATTATTTCGTTTACCACAATGAACATTTTTTATTATTATGTTTGTTAACAAAAATACAGAGAAACTGAAGAAAAGGGAAGAACATTGATGTCAAACGAATATGCATCCTCATTCATCCTGATTTTTGTGTATGTGTGTGAAATCTACGTCTTTTAGTCTCAAAACTACGTGTTGTAGTTTTTGTTTTATGTATTGCGTTATTACGTTTTGTGAAAAATCTGTACGCGATGGAGAAAAATGGATATCATTTTCGGATTCTGCGTACAGGAATTACTATGGAACATGTAAAAATATCAAGACAATAAAACCATCGCAGGCCTGTGTTACTGATCTTTTTGCTTAGCTTTTAAGCTTAAAATATGATATTACAGGAAAATTTAAATTCCTGAATATGTTATCACTCGCTAGGAATGTCACAGAAGTGTATGTACAACAACGACCAATCACAGAAGAATACGTACAACAATGACCAATCACAGAATTGTAATATACAACAACGACCAATCACAGAAGAATACGTACAACAATGACCAATCACAGAATTGTAATATACAACAACGACCAATCACAGAAGAAT
>NW_013668485.1:27835-36326 GCF_000517525.1 Limulus polyphemus | reverse complement strand
AAGTAGTATCAGCGATGGAAGAATACGTACAACAACGATAAGTCACAGAAAAATACGTACAACAATGACCAATCACAGACGAATAAGTAGTATCAGTGATGGAAGAATACGTACAACAACGATAAGTCACAGAAAAATACGTACAACAATGACCAATCACAGACGAATAAGTAGTATCAGTGACAGAAGAATACGTACAACAACGATAAGTCACAGAAAAATACGTACAACAATGACCAATCGCAGACGAATAAGTAGTATCAGTGACAGAAGAATACGTACAACAACGATCAGTCACAGAAGAATACCTACAACAACGACCAGTCACAAAAGAATACGTACAACAACGATCAGTCACAGAAAAATATGTACTGAATTGTTTACTCATGAAATAATATGCACGACAACGTTCAGTCATAGGAAAGTACATACGACAACGTTCATTCACACAATAATACGTTACAACAACGATCAGTCACAGAAGAATACCTACAACAACGACCATTCACACAATAATACGTTACAACAACATTCAGCGCTAGAAGGACATGTAAAAGGCCGTACAGTTGTATCAGTATTATCGGATCTTGAAAGAAACATTCGCTTGTATTGGACTTATGACGTATTACGTCATTTCTACTGGTTTTACTTATAATAAGGCTTAATGAAAGAAATAATAAAAAAAAACACACAAATGGCGGGAACAGTTTCTATAGCAATTCGCTTAAATTAATCCAGTCGAGTTATTTCACTGGGTAACGCAGAGCAGTTCGAGACGAGTCATAAAATAGATTTTGATTATGTATTTTCATTTTCTCTAAAACTTTTTTTATCTCCACAGTATCGATGGAATATTTTTTTTTTTTTTAAGTACGGCGAGCAGCTGTTTCCATAATGATTCGATAAGCTATACCATTGATCTGAAGTGGATACAACTCAGTAAGCAGATTGCCGCCCTAGTGTCGGAACCGTTCAGGTATTCAAACCCGACAGGTAGGCCCCGGAGCTGCATGCTTCAGTGGCAGTGCTAACCTATCATAAGCTCGCGGCTGCTCGCGGCCGTCCTACTGGCAGTGTGACGACTGTGCACAACAGACACACGCGAGTGATCAACTCCCACCCACCTCTCCCTTATCCTTATCACCTGGACCATATAATGATAACTGTATTGGTTAACTGATACGACTCCTGGTTGTGTTGCCCACATCCGTCCATCTCTACCAGAGGTGACAGCCGCTCGAAAACTTATCCTTGACGCCTTTAAAACTCGTTAACTGTAACTCAAGCTTCTCCACAAGTCTGAATTCACTCTTTTTATTAATGTGTTACTTACAAGGGAGCAAAATCGCACTTCCAGAAAGGAAATAGACATCTTTTAAGGCGTTAATAAAGAGTGTACAGAATAGCGTGTTTGGAAACTTCTCGAAACAAAGTGACATCATCGAAATTCAGAAACGAAAAGCGACACCGTATAAATAAACGACACGGTGCAAGGTACATATTATAAGAAACTGTTTGCCAGCAATTGGGATCATAGATTGTCTACTTTGAAAGGTGAACAGATGTTTTTGTTTTATTTACTAAAAAAAAAAGTTGTGAAATAGTTTGTTAGTTAAGAATTTCGTGCAAAGCTACACGTGGGCTCTCTGCGCTATCCGTCCCTAATTTAGCAGTGAAAGACTTGAGGAAAGGAAACGACACAGAAACCAAGAACCAAGATTTGAGACGTAACTTCAAAAACCAGAAGGTTTGTGACACAGCACCAAGCCATAAAGATGTGCGACACAACAGAAAGTAAAGAAGAACTGTGACTCAGCACCAAGTCATAAAGGTATGCGACACAACATAAAGTAAATAAGATTTATGACGCAACGAAAATAAGGTATACTGTGAAGAACAAAAGTAAAAAAGTAAACTGTGACTGAATCCCAAATTTAAGAAGATTGACAACAATTAGAAAATATATATATAGGTATAAGGCAAAGCACCGTGCGGCTGACGATAAAATACTAATGTTAAGTGGCAGAGTGACAGATAAAACGTGCAAGTAAAAGATGTGACACGGAACTAAGCAAGAAGAGCGTAAGAATAAAGAAGCGATAAGTGAAATGACAACTTTCACAAAAATGTTTAGAAATATCGGGCTGTAAAGCATTAGTGGAGATAGTTGTAACTGACACTATAAATTACCTGTACATACGTGTGTGTGTGTGAGAGAGAGAGACAGAGAGAGTAGGGGAGGGGGGAAGACAAAGTGACTGGAAATTATAGGAGATAGAAAAGAGAAGTCATCCGTAGAGTTACGTATCCTGGAGACATTTTGTTTTAACGTTTGACTGAGACGAGCGTGAATTAATAAACGGTAAGCCAAACTGATATTCATCCGCCTAATAGTATTATATGTAGATCAATTATTGATCTGTTACAAAGAAGTAGATTAAACTGTACATTTTTTGTTGTTTGTTTCGAATGTTCGCGCAAAATCACTCAGGGGTTATCTGTTTTTGTTTTTGGAAGAGCTGCTAAGGCTGTCTGACTGTCGCCATCCCTAATTCTGAACTACTTACCAGAGGGAAGGCAGTCGGTCAGCAGCACCCTGCTACCAATCTAAGCTAAGGGATCGAATGTCACTCTTATAACGCACTCGTAGTTCAAAGTGTAGGGAATATTTTCAGGTATCGCACGGATTCGAACCCGACTTATTAGCTCCGAAATCAAGAGTTCTACCACAGAGCAACCCATGCACACGTCATACGCATGAGCTAATATTTAACTGATAGACTAGATAGAAGGCAGTTAGTCAACAGCACTCACCGCCAGCTCTTGAGTTAACCTTATCTGATCGAATAGTGGAATTTGACCGTCACTCTTATAGCGCACCCATGGCTAAAAAGTACGGATCGCGTTTTTTTGCGACAAAGAGTCGGGAACCACGAATCTTCGGATTTATAGTCTGTGCATGCTAATCACTTACCACTCCTAACCCCCTCATTCCTTATCAATTTAAAATCAGTTTACGCTTGGAAATTGTTTGGTTAGGGTTAATATCACGCAATAAGTAATGACAAAGAAGCGCCAAAAGTAAAGTATGACTGTCATTTGATTGTTGTGAATCCGACGATTCATCGTTTGCGTCTCATCAATGCAAAAACGAACTCCACACTTTGGCGCCATGGATGCGCTATAAGAGTGACGGTCAAATCCCACTATTAGATAAAATAAGAGTAGCTCAAGAGTCGGCAGTGGGTGTTGTTGACTGGGTCGGCAGTGGGTATTGTTGACTGGCTACCTTTCCTTTAATCTATCATGTACAAATTAAAGGCGATTATGCGCAGATAGATAGGCCTTGTGTATCTTTGCGCAATAACTCTAAAGAAAGAAACAATAGACTATAATTGACCTTCGTTCGAAGTTTGAGGGTGTTATTATGTCCAAAATAAGCATATAATATAAAATACATAAAAGTATTAAAACATTGTAGATAAATCAATAATTAACATTTTCTGACTTTATCTCGGAAAACTCAAATTCAACACAGGCGTCGCAAAAATCAGATAACCAATGGTGGATTTGAGTTCTTATTTGAATTTTTAGGCCCGAGTCTGCCAGCGTTTTTCAACTTCAGGTTCGAGTACGTTCGAGTCGAAGCATAAATAAATCTTTTTTTTTTAAGTTTAACCGACATGCTTGTATGTTCACATCCGTTCCGATTCTGACAAATCGGACTCATTATCAATGGCCAGGTGGTTAGGGAGCTCGACTCGCAATCTGAGGGTCGCGGGTTCGAATCCCCGTAGATTTACAACCTGTATTGGCCCGGCATGGCCAGGTGGTTAGGGAGCTCGACTCGCAATCTGAGGGTCGCGGGTTCGAATCCCCGTAGATTTACAACCTGTATTGGCCCGGCATGGCCAGGTGGTTAGGATGCTCGATTCGCAATCGGAGGGTCGCGGGTTCGAATCCCCGTCCCACCAAACATGCTCGCCCTTTTAGGCGTGGGGACGTTATAATGTGACGGTCAATCTCACTATTCGTTGGTAAAGAGTTGGCAGTGGGTGGTGATGACTAGCTGCCTTCCCTCTAGTCTTACACTGCTAAATTAGTGTTTATCAGCAAGTATAACCTCGAGTAATTCTCAAAGTTTAAGGTTTAAGTTATAAATCTTTCATTAGAATAAAGAACTATTTTGTGTTTAAACACAGAATGTGTAAGACGAACTTTATCTACATGTATCAATGCTCTGGGTTTTAAAAAGACTGGTAGATGGTATTTTATTCTAGTGTCGGAGTAGTCTGGTAATTGGTAGAGTGTGTTAGTGAGAGCTTAGCCTGTTTTAAATTTCAATAATATTCATTTAATGATCGCGAAGTTTAAAATTATTAAACTGTCAAAAATGACTGTTTTAGGAATCAAAGAGACTTTGGCCATTAAAAACTTTCATTTGAAATAGAATGCAGTGGATTACTGTTGTACTATTTTTAAAAGTGTAATTGTAATAAACATAGTACGTTTAAAAATTACTCATTATTTGGTTTAAACAAGGGTGGCTGGTGAATTGATGCTCCATACTTAAAATTATACTGATCACTTCTCTAGTAGGAAACTGAATTATAAAGAACTGATCACTTATCTAGCAGGAAACTGATCACTTCCCTTGGTATAAAATTCAATGTAAATTACTTTAAGCTCTCATTTGATTATTAACCCTTTAGGAGAAAAGTAACATGTATGTTTAACCTTTAAAATGTCGAGGAAAGTCACATCATAATCTATCTCAAAAATATTCGGAGACTTCAAGAAAAGCAGAAAGAAGAAGAAATTAATCGCAGGAGGAAAGACACGTAAGGTTTGAAGTTGAAACAGTTAGAAGAGCTGAAGCACGTGCACAAAAATACTGTTACGTCTCCGTTCGTTAGTTGATTTTCCGTAACTTCGTTCCCACGAAACTTTAGCGACACAAGTTCTTTCTTAATAAAACTGGTTTATTCTTTCTGAATATAACTTTACCGATACACTTATTTTCAACAGTCGCTCTATAACAAACGCTATAACAACGAACGTTAACTTCAACAATACTTTCTGACTGCAGTTCAATTACTCACTACCTACACACATTGTCACGTCACGCCGTGACCATCTTATATATATACCAGGCCACCCCCAATATAGCAAATGCTAGAGCACTCCCGAAGGAACAGGATAGTTCTAGAAAACGGGTGGCGTGATACTAGTCACGTGATCTCGCTGACGCAACAATACGATGATTTAAGAAATGAAAGACTTGAAGGAATGAGAGAATCAGCTATAGCAAGAAGTTTGAGAGAAACTGCAGAGGAAAGAGAGAGAGAGAAAGAAAGACTGACATTTGTCAGCTCGTCATTATGACTTTCAAGTGGTATATCAAGAAGATTTAATTTGGATTGTTTTAAAAATCAAAGGTTCAGATGAAATTTAAAATGTTATGAAAACTGATTTTAAAAAAAGTGTACTTGAAATATTTTTGTTGTTGTTTTTAAGTATGTATTTCATGGAATTTGAACACCTGTGCAGGAAACTGGTAATTCAGGTAGTGTGTGTGTTAGTTTATATCTCGCACACTAGAATCATCCTCTTTCTCACATTCCCCATTCTGTAACCGATAGAGTTGTAAACGTATCTGGTCACTTTTTCAAATTGTTGCCTCGTGGTTACAAGCATGGCGAGAAAGTGGTCAGTAGGTTGTCGTTAGGGGTTGGCTGTGTCTCAACCGTGGAGTCGTTTTAGGTGTCATTCAGAGTGGAAATGCTGTAACAACGACTCCTTAGCCAAGAGCTAAAGATACAATAGCAACACGTCAAAAATGTTACTTTCAACGGCTTATAGCATCTCATCCTAAACCATTCAATTCAACTGTAACCATGGTTTCCCAATATCATTATACGTACAAAACACGTCTGTTAATCAACAAAAATTCCTTAAAATATCATTCACACAATATCAAGTACTGTATATACAAAAACATAAATCATACAATTAATCAGAATGTTTTAGATAATAACCGGTATTCACATTATACAGATACTCAAAAAAATTGACTAACGGCGCAATGTTTAGAATTTGTTAAACAAGTGTAGTCCATTTAGGCTTCTAAAGTTATCCGACTACATTGAAGAAAAGACTATAAAATGGGGTAGGCAAAATATTGGGGAGTGTCCAATGATATTTGAGCCATCAAATTAATAATTAGGGGCTCGTGCTCACGGTTCCGACGTCTACAATTAATGAACAAGTCGTTGAAAAAGGTTAATTAATGATAAAATAATATAAAAAAACTATTTGAAAGTTCAATGTTTTTTACTGGAATCTGATCACGTTCTTTACGTTTAATATTACACTGTCATTAGGAGAGGCTAAAGAACGTTAAAAGTATCTAACTTTCTATTCTATACGAACGTTTTTTAAAAAGCTGACGAAGGATGAATACAATTATACTCGTCAAAAGTCTGTTAGGCCTATCACATTTTTAAACACTACGTATAAAAATGGCTTATATAAATAGTGTTACGACCACTACCGTGTTTATTGTTTTTTTAAGACCCATAAAGTAGCTAAATTAATATATAGAATTATACACGGACTTTCCTTTACGTTAAAATACTTTTATTCGTGATATTTCGTCCCTGTTACCGGAGCTTTCATCAGACCATAATGTACACCACTGTCTTTGTTGTATCCCAGCCGACCTGAAAAGTACTGGAGTGAACGAAACGCGTCGTCGGTAATGGATATGACTAATAAAGTGTGATTGGAATATTATTATTATATACTCTTCTAATTATTGAAAATCCCTAAGGGATTAGATTAATAATGTAGTGTTTAAAAATTATAATGTGTCATGACAAGTATAATTGTTATATATATATGCTACATATTTCTTTTCTTTCTCACCAAAGGTAAAATTGAAAAGAGAATCTGTGACGTTAAGGCCTAGTGTTTACGCCTATTCAAGGCTCATCAGTACAGCTTGGGGTAGTAAACCAAAGAAATACAGTTAGGCCTCTTATAATGGTGATTTGTGTATAATGTTTATGGGGTTTAATTATTTTTTCATGTAGACAATAATACGTGTAAACTCTACTTAACCAACAAATGTTTATATTGTGTTAATTACTGACATTTTCGTCCCCCATGAAGCTAGAAAATTGAGCATTTTAAAGTGCTTCAGGAAAACAGATTAAGTTAGCGGTTTTCAACCCGTGTTCTGTGTCACACAAACAGGCATCATTCTTATGTATATAAATCTGCTTATGAATATGTGCGTATGATAAGAGAGGCTAAGGTGGGTTAAGGGTTGAGGTTCCGTAACAGAAGGGATGAAATAAGAGGGTTCCGTGGTTTCGTAAAGTTTCAAAACCACTGATTTAAGTAACATAATACCGTCTAGTTTTTCAACGAGCCATCTAGGGACATAAGAGTACTATCTGGTTGATGTCACTAGCCCATGGTCATCTTCTAGACTTCTAATAGATGACACTATACATCTTCTTCTAGATAAAAAGAGTGTTGTTTTTATAGGGGCCTTTATTGCATTCTTATAACATATATATATATATTGTTGTTGTTCCCACACATTGTAGATATATATATATATATATATATATATTGTTGTTGTTCCCAGACATTGTATATATATATAAATAAGTTATTGTTGTTCCCGAACATTGTATATATATATATATATATAAATATATTGTTGTTGTTCCCAAACATTGTAAATCATTGAGAGTAAATGTGTTCAAACAATAAATTGATCAAGCAGCTTATTACATTTATTGTTGTTAAAGTCGTTGTCGTGGTTACTAGTCTGTACCATCACCTTAGTCTATTTATTAATTAATTAGCTACTTTTTCCATTATTAGATATTAACCACCAGTTATATCATATAACCTACAATTAGGCTGGTAATCTGATGTTTCAAAGAAGTCCTGTAGGTGGTAGTATGGGACCAGGATTCAATCCTGGGTCCTCTTATTAGAAGGCAACTGTGCTACCCATTAGTCCAGACATAAATGAACTGTAACTGTTTGAATGGTTTTATTAGTAATATCCAGATTTTGCTGACTTTTATTCTATGCTGGCTGGATGTGTTATTTGTTAGCTTGACGTAGAAGGACTCTTTCATTTTTCTTGTTTTTGTATTTTAGTTTACATATTTGAATATGTTTGTTTGTTGAATTTCGCGCAAAGCTATTCGAAGGCTATCTAATATTAGCCGCCCCTAAATGAGAAATGATAAACAAGATGTAACGTGGCTACTCAACATCATCCATCACATTTTGCGGGATCGAACCCGTCACTGAACATGCTCACGCCTTTAGTTATGGGGTCTTTATAATGTGACGGTCAATCCCACTATTCATTGGTAAAGGCAAACCCAAGAGTTGGCGGTGGGTGGTGTTGACTAACTGCTTTCCTCCTAGTCTGTAAAAGAAATAAAAACAATTAACGTGT
>NW_013668485.1:17962-27692 GCF_000517525.1 Limulus polyphemus | reverse complement strand
TCAACATTAGAAGCTGACGAAGCTATGGAAACAGTCTTACTGTTGTGTTCAACATTAGAAGCTGACGAAGCTATGGAAACAGTCTTGCTGTTGTGTTCAACATTGGAAGCTGACGAAGCTATGGAAACAATCTTGCTGTTGTAGTTCAACATTGGAAGCTGACGAAGCTATGGAAACAGTCGTACTGTTGTGTTCAACATTAGAAGCTGACGAAGCTATGGAAACAGTCTTGCTATTGTGTTCAACATTGGAAGCTGACGAAGCTATGGAAACAGTCTTACTGTTGTGTTCAACATTAGAAGCTGACGAAGCTATGGAAACAGTCTTGGCTTCGTCAGCTTCTAATGTTGAACACAACAGCTATGGAAACAGTCTTACTTTGGTGTTAAATGTTGAAAGCTGGCGAAGCCATGGAAACAGTCTTGCTGTTGTAGTCAACATTGGAAGCTGACGAAGCTATGGAAACAGTCTTACTGTTGTGTTCAACATTGGAAGCTGACGAAGCTATGGAAACAGTCTTGCTGTTGTATTCAACATTGGAAGCTGACGAAGCTATGGAAACAGTCTTGCTGTTGTGTTAAGTGTTGAAAGCTGACGAAGCTACGGAAACAGTCTTGCTGTTGTAGTCAACATTGGAAGCTGACGAAGCTATGGAAACAGTCTTACTCTGGTGTCAAATGTTGAAAGCTGACGAAGCTATGGAAACAGTCTTGCTGTTGTATTCAACATTGGAAGCTGACGAAGCTATGGAAACAGTCTTGCTGTTGTGTTAAGTGTTGAAAGCTGATGAATGAATGGATATAGTTTTGCTGTTGTGTTGTTGTCAATGCTATGGAAACAATATTGCTGATGTGTTGCTGACGAAGCTATGGAAAGCTCTAGCCCTAATAGTAATAATAATATTCGTGATAAAAATCGTTCATCGAAGCGACAC
The DNA here is from genome assembly GCF_000517525.1 of Limulus polyphemus. Taxonomy (NCBI): domain Eukaryota; kingdom Metazoa; phylum Arthropoda; class Merostomata; order Xiphosura; family Limulidae; genus Limulus; species Limulus polyphemus. Next base: position 26,758 of record NW_013668485.1, on the reverse strand, counting down.
CTATATTTCGATTTCAAGGGGTTGAGTAAAAGAATAATCCTATCTAAGTACTTCAAAGACTTTGATTGGTCATTAAAACATTCTGCCTTTCCTTCAAATCGGAGAATGAGGAACAATTTATTGTAACGAGCGCCACCACCGGATGTGAAAAAAAAAACATCTGTAGTCAAGTGGGATACATATTATTATTTTTTTTTTTACGAATATTTAAGCTAAAAGTTTTCTTGGTGGTAAAAGATACATTTTCGAAGTGATAAGTTAAAGGGAAGGCAGCTAGTCAATAACGCCCACAGCCAAACTCTTGGGCTACTCTTGTCTGATCGTACAGTGTGATTTGACAGCATCCTCTTGCAGCGAAACAACGACCCCACGAAGTGAGTTTATTTTTATTTTTCAGCAACGGGTCGCAAACCATGGATCATCCGATTAACATTCCTAACCACTAGGCTAACGTCCGACGTAAGTTTGAAATAAACAAAAGCAAACATAGGTTTGTTTTAATTAGATGATGATTAATGAGAGGCAAGATTTCCTAAATATTAGTCATGTTTTGTTTCGAGCATCAAACTAAAAGTCAAACGATAACACAAAGTAATTATTTTTTGTTTATCTAAGACCAGTTTTGTTTTGTTTTTTGAGTACAGACTTTCATTAAGAGGAGTAGCCTAGAAAAGTAATTTGTTACTTTTTGTTCATCGTATAATAGCGTGACTAACAAATAAAAACAAAAGGTCAAAAATCTAGGGTTAACTATCAACTATAAAACGTAACTACAGTTTTGATAAAAGAGTTAGCACAAAGGATCACATATAAAGTGTAATAGACTTAAAATAAGACCCAGTAAAAAACCATCATGTTATCAAGTAGCTATTTTTATAATTTTACTGTTTGAAACATTGATGTCCCCTTAGGGGACAGCGGTAAGTTTACTAGCGATAGACACACAAACAAACAAACCGCGAAACGTTAATTTCAAAAGTTTTTTCAAAGTATTAATTCTAAAGTTTATGACATAAACAGTGAGGATATCTTTTAAATAATCACATAACAACGCGTGGTTGGATCCTCTCTTTAAAGTATACAGATTAATTATTTTGTTGTATATATATATGGGAGTTTTTATAAAGATGCATTGTTAATAAGCGTGTAACTAGCTAGGCCTTAACTGGAAGAAAAGCAAACTGTAAACGAAATTAATGAAACAATCTTCTCGAGTTAAAATCTTGAAAAGTAAGAAACAGCTGTATACTTTGAACACAACACTTTGTAACTATAAAAGTAACACTTTTCAATAATGATCTACTATAAACTACACTACAGTATAACATATAAAAGATGAATGAGTGACAGATGTATCTTCTAAACATTTAATACGAAGTTTGCATATTTACAAGCAAAAGTTATGACATATAGTGCTGACTTTTAAACAGACCGTTTCTTTGTGCCACGTTAATATTTTTTATCTGAAGATTTTCTGAGAAGGATTTGGAAGTGTAACAGACGGTATAACAACCAGATTTTGAGTAGAGGACAGTTTCTGTTCCGGAACAATCACGTGATATCGTCTGAAATCACGTTCACTGAATCGACTTTATTGATTGCCTTAGAAACAGCTGTTTCTGGAAGTAGCTTTCCTGTCTAGTGTATGGGTGTAACCTTGTGTTACGTCACATTCGAGGGTATATAGATTATATATACTTGATGTTGAAATAGTTACTTTGGAACCACTTGTCCACCTCATCAACGGCTTTCTCGGATTTTTTTTTTTTGTATTTGTATTAATACTGTATAATAAGTCAACTAACAAAAGTGTTTTATTTTGAATTAACCTCATCCAAATACAAATTTGTTTATTTTGAATTAATCTCATCTTGCCAATGAAAATGTGTTATTTTGATTCACCTCATCCAACCAATAAAAATGTGTTTTAATTAACCTCATCTAGCCAATGAAAATGTGTTCTTTTGATTCAACTCATCCAACCAATAAAAATGTGTTTTAATTAATCTCATCTAGCCAATGAAAATGTGTTCTTTTGATTCACCTCATCCAACCAATGAAAATGTGTTTTAATTAACCTCATCTAGCCAATGAAAATGTGTTTTAATTATCCTCATCCAACCAATAGTTTTTATTTTTAAATAACCTCATCTAACCATTGAAAATATTATTTTGGTTAACCTCATCCAATCAATAAAAATGTGTTTTAATTATCCTCATCCAACCAATATTTTTTATTTTGAAATAACCTCATCTAGCCAATAAAAATGCTTTAACTGAGGTGCTTCTATTTTGCTTGTCTTGAATCGTATACACATTTCTCACAGTCGTGAAGCAGCTTGTCAAACTAGAATGCAAAGTATTTTCAGCGCACATATTCTTAGATAAATAAAGTAAATATTAAAAACTCTTAACCATGTTAAGGGCCAATTGGATTTATACAAGTCAGCTTATTGTGACTTTACATTAAGCTCTTTTCAGATTTGTCAGTATTTTCAGCCATTATTAGAGCAAACGCAACGTGATCAAACATGGCGGACTGCATCGCGCGGAAGCTTGATATTTAACAAACTACATGTAAGTTTTAAACTATCGTTACATTCTGTGCGTGTTTTTTTTACAGTTTTCTTCGTCAATTAATTCTCCCGTGAGGTCCCACAGTGGCTTAACCGTAAGTCTGTGGGTTTGCAACACTAAACATCGGGTTTCGATACCCGTTTTGGGCAATGCAAAAAAAAAGCTCGTTGTGTAGCTTTAGGCTTAACAGCAAACTAACTATCTAATTAGTCTCCCGTGAGTTTCTTGTAGGTAAGAACTCCAAACTTATCTTGAAGGGTATTTTTTTTTCCTAAGTAAAAATTTTTGTTCAGTTGAAAGTTTCTGTTACTGCAAGTTTAGAAAGTAGGTGATTTAAATTTGCACATTTTTAGTTAATATAATTGTCTGGAACAACAAACTACAAAAAACTCGATTCCGTCCCTAAAAGCTTAGAAATACTGAATTAAAATCAATTATAATAGTTCATATAGGGTGTTGAGTCACGGGCGTGTTCTCTATATTCCTTCTGTTTAGTAATCCTTGCAAGTATCCTGCTTCTGACTAACTCCCCACCCAGTCCCAGGGGTAAGCTTACCTGCATGTTAATCAAACCCAAAGGAAAAATCCCACTTTTACGTAAGCTTTAATGTACCTGTTTTAGTTTTAAATTTTAATAAACGAGTCGAATTATCATTCCTGGATCTAGTCTTAACGATTATCAACGCGAGTTCTTTTTAAGGTCACAAATATAATCGCTAAGTTACTTCGTCTGTTTTAAACTGTACTGTATACACGTGGTCTATCAGGTCATAGACAAAACTGTACTGTATGTAGGTAGTTTATCAGGTCATAGTCACAGCTGTACTGTATGTAGGTAGTCTATCAGGTCATAGACAAAACTGTACTGTATGTAGGTAGTTTATCAGGTCATAGTCACAGCTGTACTGTATGTAGGTAGTCTATCAGGTCATAGACAAAACTGTACTGTATGTAGGTAGTTTATCAGGTCATAGTCACAGCTGTACTGTATGTAGGTAGTCTATCAGGTCATAGACAAAACTGTACTGTATGTAGGTAGTTTATCAGTTCATAGTCAGAGCTGTACTGTATGTCGGCAGTTTATCAGGTCATAGACACAGTTGTACTGTATACACGTGGTCTATCAGGTCATAGACAAAACTGTACTGTATGTATGTAACCTATCAGATCATATACACAATTGTACTGTATGTAACCTATCAGATCATAGACAAAACTGTACTGTATGTATGTAACCTATCAGATCATATACACAACTGTACTGTATGTATGTTACCCCTCAGATCATAGACAAAACTGTACTGTATGTACGTAGCCTATCAAATCATACACACAACTGTACTGTATGTATGTAACCTATCAGATCATATACAAAACTGTACTGTATGTATGTAACCTATCAGATCATATACACAACTGTACTGTATGTATGTAACCTATCAGATCATATACAACTGTACTGTATGTATGTAACCTATCAAATCATACACACAACTGTACTGTATGTATGTAACCTATCAGATCATATACACAACTGTACTGTATGCACATAGTTTATCAAAATATAGAAATGCTTATTCCAGCTTGTTGTACTTAATTCATTAAGAGTCTTGATTAATTATTAGAAATTTGTAATTTCATGTTTTGTCCTGAAATTTGCTTCACTGATTGGAAATTTCATGTTACTGGACATTCAGTATCGAACTTATATGATTCAGTACAAACCTGATAATATGTTTTCTAAAACTACCCAACTGCTGTCAAAATATTAAGTGTGTTATTTTGGTGGAGTACAGTGAGTCATTGAATTGAGTTCCCGCGTTAAAAGTGATAGGTTTGTAGGGAAGATATAAATATATAATCAAATGAAATACCAGAAACTGAGAGGCTGTAGTACAGAAGGTGTTATTTGCTTGTTACCCATTACTTAATTTGTTTTTTCAAAATAGTGTTGTTTTTTAGTGTTCTGTGTGTCTGAACGCCGAGATTCGTTCAAATAACACGATAACTTTCCCTGTTTCGAAAACATGCAAGATGTACGCTGCTAATTGGCAGTTAACTGACTTTTCTTGCAGGGAAGATAGTACGTGAAGTCCAGAAATACAAATATATTTTTATCTGTTGCGAATCCTATAAGGGTCAGGGGAAGCCACGCCCTAGAGTTTGACTATCAGTGGAAACAGATATTGTACGCAAGGTGCATTTCATGTGTAAATATGGCTTTGTTTGTGTTTATTTTTCGTATAAGAAACTATATTTAGCCCTGTAAGTAAGCATTTTGGAGATATCTATATAAAAAGGCCAGACAAATATTTCGAAGATAGAGATGATATTTATGACTTTGATTATAGTCAGGATTTTACTCCGACATTTGTATCAGTTCTAATTTTAAACTTCTTGGCAGCGTGTTTTTCTGTCCACTTGTAGGATCTAAAGTGAGTAGATTTGAAACTTTTACTTCTATTTTCACTTCGTGGTTAAAAGATAATTTGATTTAGTTTAACGTTTCGATTATGTTTGTACCATAGTTTAAACTTGAACAATAATAGTACTGTTATTTTCATTCTATTTAAACCTGATTCGGAGCTGACTTTTAGTTTAGGATTTACTTTGACCTACAGGGTGGGGGAGCACTGAACTAATAAGATCTTATTCAATAAAGTCTTCATCTGCTATTAACAATTCAACAAGCTGCATTTAACACATGCCCCGTGTGTAATTGTTGTTGTGATTATATTGTAACTGATTTTTATAATTGTTAATAAACATATTTGTCTTTGAAATTGTAAAACTACTGGTGCTCGAGTTTTTCTTTTCTATGATTTGATTGCAAGTAGGAAGAATATCTTTACTACATAGCTTCTAATTGTTTGAATCTCCAGTAGGTAGGCCTAAGTGACTACCTTGCTGGAAAGATCAGGAACACCGCAATGGCTATTGAAACAGCGTAATTGTTATTTATATTATTTTGTTATTATATTCATTATAAAGCTACTAGGAAGAGGGGGGGGGGGTATATTAGATTACATGTACATTTGCCGGTATCTTTAGTAAGCGTGTTCCTGATACTTGAATAATTGAACTCAGTAGAAAATTGAAGCATGGATTTATGACGCCACCTAGGTTTACCAACAGTAATGAGTTTCAGGGAGAAAATAAAAATTAAAAAAATGCGAGAATAAATTATTGAATATATTATGTTAAACATTATTAGTGGCTTAACGTTTTTATTACTAAAATGGGTAACCCCTGAAGTACATTCCGCCGTCTCAAAATTGTTTTTTCTGCCTTTGACACAAACTTTGGACAACAAAATTTAACATACGAAGACGACAGATCCTGTTATTGAGTTTGAACCTTTGATATAAGCTTTATTTGGCATCAGAACCATTATTAAAATTCTAAATGTTCCCTGAAGTGGACACAACAAATGTGATGTATAAAATAAACAAACTTGGGAGTTGTATGTAATTGAAATGTTAGGGTAGTTTGATTTCTACTTTAGGAATTATAAGAACTTTTATAGCACAACGTGCTGGTATATTAAGAGTAACACTCTAGAATTTTGCCCTGATGATGGTAACACGTTTATTGAAATTAGTTGGCTGTAAGTTATATTAAACAATTTTACTTGTTATTGCGCCAAAAAACGTCGTTTTTTTTGTAATTGTTCCTATTAATATTTTAGGAATTATAAGAACTTTTAAGGTTAACTGCCTCTCCACAACTGGTTGCATACAGTTAAACGTAGTAGGAGTTGAGATGTTGTGGGTGTAAGCACTCAACTCCATACCTCTAATTGATTTTTCATGCTTGTTGGCTGGTTTAACATCAGCGTTTGGATTTTGTCTGGTAGATGGGATATCCCCAACGAGCCTCCAAATGGCGCAGTGGAATGTCTGCGGACTTACAATGCTAGAATCCGGGTTTCGATACCGGCGGTGGGCAGAGCAGACATACTGCGGTGCTACTGAGAGGCGCTGGATAGTCACTTTGAAAAGATACACTTTAATCCATTTGAATTTGAATTTTGTTCAAGTAAAATTTAATGTATTTCAAAATAAAGCAAATATTAAATGAAAAATCTATTCTTTTTTTTTTTCTATATTTTGGTGTAGAGAAGAAATTTCAAGAAAACAAAATATTGAACTTAAAACATCCCGATTTATAACAAACAAAAAAAAACGATCCCGAGAGCTAGAAATGTTGCTTCAGTTACCTCCTTAACTAGAACTTTTTGCTAGATATAATACAATAAAACCAGTTTGGTCTGTTGTAATTACTGTTTTTTTTTTCAGATTGTTGATGGTTTTCTGAGCATGCTTAGCAGGGATGCTAAACCTATCTGTCTTTCTACTCACGAGTTCAGATTTTGGGACAGTTGTTGTTTGTTATTAAGCACAAAGCTACACAAAGGGATATCTGTGCTTTGTCCACCACGGGTATCGAAACCCGGTTTCTAGTAATATAATACTTACACCACTGCCCACTTCTGACACCACTACTGTAATGTGTTCACTCGTTGGCAGAAATACCACTGTGCCACTGTGGAACTTTTGGGACAGTAAAGTAAGGGACAGTTTTCTTAGATTTTCGAAACGCTCTTCCAAAATTCAACAGAAAATGTTTCTTAGTCATGGTAAGAGTGTCCTTATAAGTTACCTGGACAGGATTATTTTGTTTCGGAGGAATCTCTTTTATATTTACTTTAATCGAAACGTTCGGCTTCGGATGTGTTGATTTAACTTTATCCGTGATTTCTGGTGGATTTTTTGTTAACATTGTGTCCTCTCTTGCTACTTTCAAAGGTACCTCATTGAGACCTTCTGTCATTTCGTGGCAACGTGTGATTGGTTATTAATGAATTGGACAAGGATTGGAGACTACATAGTTTTTTCGGAACGATTTGAAGCACTGTATCTAAACTTGAATCCGTTGGGTTCTTAATGTTTGTGCATATCAAGTTGTAATGCTCAGCTTGATTGAAATAATTTTGTGTGGGGTATTTTTGTGGACTAATATTTATCACCAACTGGAGAAAGTTTCGAGTCGAACATTAATACAACAAAGAGAAATAAGTATTAGGGCCATTCCATCTAAAACGGAAACAAAGGGCCGGTTCCTGCTATTAAAACTGTTCCTTTCTCTTTGTCAGTCAGTCATCAGACTGAAGCTTTAATGGCGTTTTATATCCACACGCAGAAGAAGATATTAAAAATACCCACTTGGTCCATTTTGTTTGCTGCAGAGTTACGCATGTCTTTTCTTCTTTTTTTTTTTTTTTTTTTTGGAGGTTTGGCGCTTGGTTGAACGCCAAGATCTGCATGTCTACATTCAGTGAGGATGAGGGTATGGAAATGGCGGGTTCTGATGAGAACACTGCGTTGTATACGAATCAAGACACATATGAGGTCCTCGGGTAGCGAAGATGTTGTATATCCAAGAGGTATTATTTGGTGGTTAAAGATATTGTTAAAATTTTCTAATAAATCTCTCAACCAGGATGTACTCAAGGATAGATGATATTGGGTGGTCACCTCTTGCGAAGGAAAGCCAGTCATCTCTTTTGCTCCAGTAAAAAAAAATGAGAGGGTTATAAGCAAGTAAATTAAACTTTTCTTATTAACCGAAGCCATTTGAAATAAAGTTTATGTTTGGACATATTAGTTGACTTTCTGTAACCTAGTTGCAACAAATAGTATACCAACAATATTACCAATAATACTATTGTGTTTATACAATACTGTCACTGGTTTAAATAGCTTGCATTCTTGAAAAATAAAGTGAGTTTCTATTTGTAACAATATCTGTTTTATTAGATGGGTCTTACATTTCTGAGGTTTATAGAATTTGTAGTGGGACGTAGACATTTTGGCAATAAATTTGGAGAAAACAAGCAAAAACGAGTTCACCTTCAAGGTAATAATAATAATATATATTTTTTTATTTCAGCCAATGTTTCTTTTACTACCAGCCCTGATGACGCCGCAAGAGAGAAAAGTTGTCTGAAACAAAACAAAATTATTATCTGGAGGGTAAGTGTTTGTTTGTTTTGAATTTCGCGCAAAGCTACACGAAGGCTATCTGCGCTAGCCGTCCCTAATTTAGCAGTGTAAGACTAGAGGGAAGATTGTTTTTTATTATCTAACTTTGTTGCTAAAATTTCTGAGTTTTGTCTGTAGTACTGGAATACTAAGCCGATATTTCAGTTAATGAGAA
>NW_013668485.1:15071-17277 GCF_000517525.1 Limulus polyphemus | reverse complement strand
TGAAAAATATTGTTTAAAAATTAATTCTATTTCGAACAAAATTGTTTTAAATTATTTCCATTTCGAAAAAAATTTCCATCTTGAAAAATATTGTTTAAAAATTAATTCTATTTCGAACAAAATTGTTTTAAATTATTTCCATTTCGAAAAAAATTTCCATCTTGAAAAATATTGTTTAAAAATTAATTCTATTTCGAACAAAATTGTTTTAAATTATTTAATTTCTTTTTATTAATGCACATCGATTTTGATACTGTTTCTGACTGCATGATTATTCGTATAAAATAGAGAGAATTGTCCATTGATACTTATAAAAACTAAGAATACCAAGTGAAAATTGTTCATTTTCTTTCATTTTCAAAACTATGGTAGTTATTGGTAATTTACTGTTGATCTATAAGGTGGGCTCTCCACTGTTTCTGCTATAGATATGACGTAACTTTTACAGAGCTCAGCGTCTCTATCAACTACCAAGAGTTTTTTTATTTCTTTTTTCTGGTCTTTTTATTTATACTCGCAACACTAAAACTCTTATTGCTATCTTTCTGAACTTCCCATTACGAGGTTGCAAGTGGTGTTCAGCCAATTTTTGTTAACTGAGGTTTATGTGAAAAGTTTTCAACACAGGCGACACTTTCGCTGTATGATAATTTGTTTCGATTGAGCTAGGCCTAAAAATTGTCCAAAATATAGTGATTGTTAGGGTTACCGACAGTTCTAAGTTCACAAAAACAAATTATCATAACAAATTTCTCAATAATGACCCAACATTACTTTAACATCATGCATCAGTAAGTGTGAGTTATGCGCTAAGTATATGAAATATACGTAAAATTGACATTTGTGTATTCTCCAGTATACATTTTTCAGTTTGATGTAAAGCATTGATTTTGAGTACTAAATACAAGTGTAAAAAAAATCTAATTATTTATATTGTTTTGTGTTGAAATACACTTTCTGTGGAATTATCTTAACAATTTTCTTTCCATAGGGTTAAGACTAAACTTACAATGACTCACCAGAGGGATCCTATGACGTCGACTTCTTTGTCCAAAGACCAAGTGGCGCTGATGTTCCGGGAAAATTGGGAAGCTAAAAATCCAAATGATACTTCAGGAACGAGTTACAACCCCTCCCCTTATGTAGACGATGGGCTAACTAGTCTAAATTGGCTTCAGAACTTAAACATCATGACAAGATTGGGTGCTCCGACTCCATCCACACCACCCGCAAGTCCACTTCCGTCCAGTGATCATAAACTTTTAAAAAGTGAGTCCAGCTGGGAAAGTGACCAATCAGCTGATGAACCAGACTTTAAGAAGGACGCCACAACCAAGCCACCGTTTTCCTACGCCACTCTTATCTGTATGGCAATGAAAGCTCACGGAAATAAGATGACCCTTTCAAACATCTATAAATGGATCCAGGATAATTTTGTTTACTACAAAAATTCAGATATCAGTTGGCAGGTCAGTTATAAGCCTTTTTTATTCAAAGTCCTAAACCGTAACTAGGTTCTATTTCACAGCTCTCTGCAATGTTCCAGTGGAAGACTATTTCATATGGAAGGTTTTAACGGACTACACCCACCTGCTATAAACAGAGTCATTTCACAAAAAAGGCTTTTTGAGTGAGGGGGGGGGGAATAAGACCTACTTTGCTTGCCCCCTCCAAAAAAATAATTAAATTGGGGCTCTACAATTTGCGTATATGTGTGTTAATGTCTCACAAAAACTACCATTTTGAGCCCTTGAGATGGTGGCCACCCTGTTGATCCCCCAGATTATACAGATTGTTTGAGGACCTGAATAAGTCCTGTGCTAATAAGTCGCAATCTGCTAAAATCTTCTAGATGCCTGTAAATTAGTATTCTGTTGCATTATAAGAACCAATGCCAATTTTGTTACATGATAAATATCTAATATAATAAAACCACATCCGACTTTACTTGCCAAAATAAATGTTATAACTTCATTATGCCAGTTTATTCTCCATTCAAGTGTTTAAGCTCATTTTATACTTGATACAATTGTATTTTTCATATGAGCAGAATTAGGGGTTTTATTTTCGGTGTTGAACTGTAAGTTATGTATTCTGTTGACACATTCAGGGCCCGGCATGGCCAGGTGGTTAGGGCGCTCGACTCACAATCCGAGGGTCGCGGGTTCGAATCCCAGTCACACCAAACATGCTCGCCCTTTCAGCC
>NW_013668485.1:8699-14071 GCF_000517525.1 Limulus polyphemus | reverse complement strand
AGAATTAAATTGTGGCGGAATGCTACAAGTTCTTCAAATATCTATAGAATGATAGGTTTCTTTTTGTGAGTGTAAAACACTTAAATACACCGTGTATTAATCCTTATGATCACTGTAACGGGGCAAAGAGAATGTTAACTGAGCTGCATGATCAATCTCTTTTTTTTTCTATAAGCAGTCCACTCTGGTGATTCAGCGGTAAACTTAATGGATAATATTAAACAGCGGTTCTAAAATCGTGGGCTGTGTCATATCTTTTCTCGAGCAAGGTTACATGACTTGAAAGAATAAGTTTAAGAAATATTGTTAATTATTATATTAAACCTAACTAACAATATTCCATTTTTTTAACAATATAAATCAAAGCTTTTCATTGTTACTACTGTTATTATTTTACAAAGTGTAAGATTTTCTATTTGTTGTGTTGTTTAAGTACACTATGGGAGCCGCGATAATTCTTTTTAATAGTTGTTTAAGTACACTATGGGGAGCCGCGATAATTCTTTTTAATAGCTCAAGGGAGCTCAATATGGCTTATAACGTTAAAATTCGGCTTTGGTTTCCTGCGATGGGCACGGCACTAATAGCCCATTGTGCAGCTTTGTGCTTAATAATAAAACAAACTTTTTAACCTTATAATTAATGTATAATATATATATTTCTAGACCATTTATGTACCAAATTGCTCGTGGGTTCACAACTTTGGTGGTGAAAAGAGTCCCCATAACACACACACACACACACAAAATAAATATTCTTCTGATATTGAAATTAATCCTGCAATTTTCTATTCACGCCTCTACATATATTCTACATGGATTTGTTTATTTTAACATAAAGTTCTTGAATTATGTTACACATAGACTTTTGTAAGTTCTTGAATTATGTTACACATAGACTTTTGTAAGTTCTTGAATTATGTTACACATAGACTTTTGTAAGTTCTTGAATTATGTCACACATAGACTTTTGTAAGTTCTTGAATTATGTTACACATAGACTTTTGTAAGTTCTTGAATTATGTTACACATAGACTTTTGTAAGTTCTTGAATTATGTTACACATAGACTTTTGTAAGTTTTAAATCATGTTAGACATAGACTTTTGTAAGTTCTTGAATTATGTTACACATAGACTTTTGTAAGTTCTTGAATTATGTTACACATAGACTTTTGTAAGTTTTAAATCATGTCAGACATTTACTTTTGTAAGTTCTTGAATTATGTTACACATAGACTTTTGTAAGTTCTTGAATTATGTTACACATAGACTTTTGTAAGTTTTGAATTATGTTACACATAGACTTTTGTAAGTTCTTGAATTGTGTTACACATAGACTTTTGTAAGTTCTTGAATTGTGTTACACATAGACTTTTGTAAGTTCTTGAATTGTGTTACACATAGACTTTTGTAAGTTCTTGAATTGTGTTACACATAGACTTTTGTAAGTTCTTGAATTGTGTTATACATAGACTTTTGTAAGTTCTTGAATTATGTTACACATAGACTTTTGTAAGTTTTAAATTGTTCACTTTTTTACCTACTTTTAAATTCAGTTTTTTTTTCCTCGGGTGAACTAAAACAGACTTTGTATTGACCATTAAAACACTTACGTTTCTTATTACTTGTTTGCAGAATTCAATAAGACACAACTTATCCCTGAACAAGTGCTTTATTAAAGTTCCTCGCGGCAAGGGAGAACCGGGCAAGGGCGGGTTTTGGAGATTGGACCCTAAGTACGAGAAGACGTTGGTGGATAGAATTTTCAAAAGACGCCGGACAGTTCAGAAACTAAACAGAGGAATAACGAAGAAGACGCGGAAAGAAAAGTTGGGCGTGACCAATTCTCTAGAGAAATATCTGAAAAAGAATACACGAAATCCTACAGATCCAAAACAGCAAACTTTAAATAACAGATTAAGTGCGACACCTATCCTCAGTAGCACAGCATTACCAACTGCTGATGACCCGTTGACCTTGTTTAACTCCCTCACCTATAACAATGGCACGAGTGTCGTTGATGATTCTGTATTCCATACCAATTATTGGGAAGGGATGACTTTAACTGAAGAATTTCACTCATTAGAAGAAAGGCTTCAAGCAGATTTATCCTTTAACTGCCTGTTAAATTACCCGGAATTGGACCTCAACAGTTTCCATGGTCTCCACTCAGATAATATTAGTGGCCACGAGGACAGTAACTTTTCGATGAAACTGGACATTTCAGAAGCTAAAAACGATCTCCAGGTTGAACTATCGCCGGCCAGTTCTTCTCCAAATGACAACAGCCTACTGAAAACCACTCAGTCGTCCAGCTGGTTAACTGAGCTACAATCAGAAGTTATGTATTTGTCAACATCAGTGACAAGTCACCCTCTTACAGAGTCCACCAGAACAGTTTTGAACGGTAGGGTGAATACATCAGAGATGGGTACATCTGAAAATGCAATATACACCTGCTTTGGCCCTAATATCTCGCTTAAAGAAATGAGGAACCAGAGCTGGGAGGATTGCAAGAGTAGTTTAGAGGATGCAACAATAAGTTTAGACAGTATTCACAGTTTCGATAATGGATTTCCACACGTATTTCTTACTTCCTAACAACTCACCAGTCAATGGTGTTATGGAAATTCCATTTCCTTTCTTGATTTGAAACCGTTTGTACCTTCGATAGTTCTGGAACTTACACGTGAAAGCAGAACCTGTGGTTCGTTGCAGAAGCAAGTCTACATTGGGATAGGCGAGAAAGCGCACGTGCAAAATCACGGAGCTAGTTTTACTTTTGGTTATGGAACATACACCATTCTCAATGAGTACTTGAAACGATGAACGACCTCATCATAACACACACCTGTTACTTCGTTCATATGATGTTGAGGAATCGCACCCAACTTCTCTTACAAGAAATATCATGTAATTTTCACCCACTCTCATCTGCTGCGGAGACATATTTATAAAATGAGTAACTGATCGTTCACTTGTTGTCTTTGAATACGAGTTGTTATTGACAAAAATGTTTGAGTTATCGATAGGTTGTATTACAGGCAGAATTGCCCAACATTCCTGTACTCGAGAAAGCAATGTTTGAATGGCTTGTCTACAGCTCGTGCTATAGGAAGAAATGCTCAAGTGACTTGTCGATAGGCTATTTTAGATAAAATAAAAAATACCGCATCTGGTGTTATAGATAGAAATGCTCGAGCGACTCGTCGGTAGGTTGTAGAACAGGCAGAACTGCCCAGCATCTTGTACTCTAGAAAGAAGTGCTTGAGTAACTTGTCAATATGTTGTGTTAAAGGCAGAAAGTATGTGTTTCAAGCGACGAAATAGTGCAGTTACTTTTACACACACACACAAAAAATAGCAGAGTTTCTAACGTCGATCTTCGGTAATAGTTATACCAATACAACTAGAGGTAGTTTCTATACCTTCATTTCCACGTGCAGTTGTCTACGTAACGTCAGACGTTGAAATATTACAAACGAAATGGTGTCTAAAGACAATAAATAAAAACAAATTATTTTTACTATGAGAAGATATAGAATAGCGTGAAAAATGAACATCATAATTTTTTTCTTTCTTCCGAGTAAGAGTAACGGGCATTAAGTTGGTCTCAGAACTATCCAGAATTGACGTTGTGATTACAGTCTTATTAAACGGTTACAGTTTCCGTCCGTAATGTGAATATTATTATTTTACGAATAAAAAAAAATAACTTTCTACTGTCTTTCGCGAGTCATGTTTTCACAAGCTTCTGCTTATGTTTAATGTAATCGGTTGATAATAAAAACCATGTTATTCCTAATGTGTTATTTATTATTAGCTAATAAAAGTCTCATTTGTAAAATGACTTAATAATAATAATTAATACAATTCAGTTTCTGAATATGATTCACATCCTAACAATTGGTGTAGATATTATTATGTCTGTCGTATCCCAGCCAGCCTGACGAGTCCTGGTAGCTATCAAAAGGGCACATCGGAACTGCAAATGGCAGATGTATTGTGGTTAACTTTTTTTAACTGTGGGTTTTTAGAATTATCATTACATTTTAACCCCATTTGTGATTCATTCTAATAATGTAGAGCAGTGTTTCCCAAAGTGGGAGCCGTGAAGATTTTTCTGGGTAGCAGCCAAAAATGGGCCGAAAACAAAGATGCTGAATTAACTTCTAAATAAACAATAAGCGAAAATTATAATTAATTAATTAATTGATACAGTAAGTCGAAAGGAATTGTTAATTGATTTTACTACGACACTGTTTTTCAATCACCATGCTAAAGTAGTGTGTGTGGGGGAGTGGGGGGTGGGTAGGGAGGGACAACCACATTAGTCGTTAATGAGACTCGAGGGAGTACTGACTGATTGTTTTCACACTTAAGCACATATAGTGTAGGCGTAAGACAGGTTAGTCTACATTTGGTATACTTTTCTTAAAATGTTAATAAGAATGGTTATAGGGTGGTGGGGGGCTCAAATGTTTTTATTCATATCAAGGGAGCCTCATCTAAAAGAGTTTGGGAACCACTGGTTTAGAGCAGCGGCTCTCAAACTGTGGGATGCGGGAATGCGTTATTATTATTATTTTAATGTTACTGCAATGTTTACTAAAACAGATTTGAAAGATTTAATCAGAGTATTCAATGACTTGTTCAATAATTTTGTAAATACAGAAATACACTTTCCAAAACTTAAATTTACTAAAGTTAAATATAAAAAATATACATCATTTTTGTGTTTATAATGGTAACGTTACTTTTAATGAACATGTATATAAACAAACAGTGGGTATGCCAATGGAAGCAAAATTCTCTTCAAGTATGGCCAATTTGTATTTGTTGTTTTATGAAAACTCGTTTTTGAAACAGGTTTAAAATCCTAACATACACTTTTCGTTACATAGATGATTTAATTGCCATAAATAACTTGAATTTTACACCAAACTTAATATATCCGAAACAACTTGCAATGAAGAAAAGCAATAACAATGATGTTCATGCCAACTATTCAGACTTGGACATTAATTTAATAGAAGTCAAAACAAAGCTGACTATTTTTTATAAGAAAGGGGACTTCCATTCTTGGTCAATCCATCGCCAATAGCGTTATTCCACGTATGATGTTAAAAGGTATCATTATATCTCAGTTAAAAATATTTCTAACAGTTTGTAATAACGAAAATGCTTTTATGGATAATGTTATATTATTCACAAATAAACTAGAAAATAATGGCTAAAATACGGGCGATAAAGAAATTCGTTATATTTTTTTAAATACACTTTCGATACGGAAATACCCATTTTATGTCACTAGAGGTCGCTAGCTACTTTTAAGTACCGAAAATTAAAATTAATAATTTTATTCAGTATAC
>NW_013668485.1:4575-7813 GCF_000517525.1 Limulus polyphemus | reverse complement strand
AGCATGTTTGGTGTGAGAGGGATTCGAACCTGCGACCCTCAGATTGCGAGTCGAGTGCCTTAACCACCTGGCCATGCCGGACGGTTCCAAGATTAACAGGGGAACAAGAACCTTTAACCCAAAGAAAACAAACACTGTGATAGTAACTTGAACACTTGTCCTAATGAGATTTTTTTTAAATACTGTATTGTACAGTTACTTTAGGCAGCCACCACATAAACTCTTGAGTCACTTATAATGAAATAGTAGTTATTCTATAAGTATAAAGGACAATGATATCTAGACACAAGCATAATATGATTACATTACAAGATTGATTGACTGATGCCTGAGTTTCACATCTCGAATTTAAGTTCATGAAACTCCGGGATGAAAAAAAATTGACTGATAATCAGAAAGCTAGACAAACAAATAGTATTGTGATAAAATATCACTGCCAAAAATGATGGCTGTGATGAAGATAGCAGTATTAATAAACAGTTATAGGAAACAGTTAAAAGTCTGGAAGACATATGGCCAGTTTTGGGCTATATGTTGATTTGAACTTTGAGTTCTAAATTATATTTGTCCAGTATTTAAGTAAAACGTTTAAATATGTGAGTTCAATGGTGGTTTTAAAAAGTATTTTCATAGCAATTTTTTACTGGTATTCAATAATTTACAGACAATACTTTCTGCTAGAAATATATTGAAGATCCTAACTCCAAAGAGATGAGAAACAAAAAATAAGACATACTATCCACTGAAAATGAAAACTGCAATCCAGTTACCACAGTTAGAGACTTTTTAAACATTGCAGATGGAAAACAAGAGCAGTAAGAGATGTATATTTGTTGTGAAGATTATATAATGCCTGCAACATTTGATGCTGAATGGGATTGTTTATTGAGTTAAAGGTATCTTCAATTATTGAGACAAAATAGTGAATATGTTTGAACAGGGAGAACAACAGTCACTGGAGAAGACCTTGGCAGTTGTTATGAGGGGAAACTTGTGATGAAATACCCAGGCAGGTATGATTTACAAAGTAGCTTCAGTATCTGATCAGAAATGGGAGAACTAGTAGGTTTACAGAATGATTAGAGAACCCAACCTACTCGGAAATTAAGGAGAAAGGATTCTAAATGCAAGTAACTAATGTCAATATACTTGAAGCAGAACTACATATAAAAGCCTAGATTTGTCTGGCAGAAATTAAGAGAAAGTGTAAATGCAAAATCACAAAATGGTTTTCCAAATTACTTGTGAGCAAAGAATAAGATAACTAATTTAAAAATAGCTAGGAAAAATGACAACTGATCTGTGACTGCACCTGAAATAAAAAAAATAAATAATTGCACTGAGCATCATTTCAATTATTAATTTATCCTGGAGCTTATCCACTATCCCTTTTATAATTCCAATTATTAATTTATCCTGGAGCTTATCCACTATCCCTTGCATCATTTCAATTATTAATCCATCTTGGAGCTTATCCACTATCCCTTGCATCATTTCAATTATTAATCCATCTTGGAGTTTATCCACTATCCCTTTTATCATTTCAATTATTAATTCATCTTGGAGCTTATCCACTATCCCTTTTATCATTCCAATTATTAATTCATCTTGGAGCTTATCCACTATCCCTTTTATCATTTCAATTAATAATTGAAATGATAAAAGGGATAGTGGATAAGCTCCAAGATGAATTAATAATTGAAATGATAAAAGCGATAGTGGATAAACTCCAAGATGAATTATTAATTCTTCTTGGAGTTTATCCACTGTCATTTTACCAAAACATTTTGTAAAGGTCATTTTGTCTATTTTTTCTGTTTTTGCTCTCATTATAATACCTTGCACTGAAATATCTAAGTTTTTGGTCAAGTTTACATAAAAAAATATCATTTGTTCTTTGTCAAAATAGGCCATCTCTAACAACTAGTTTGGAAGCTGTATCATAATCAGTTTCACTTTTTTTTTGTGCTTGTTTTGGACTCTTTTTAGACCCGAGTCTGAATGATGCAACAATCAAAAGGGAAAAATTAGTGTAAATATGAAAATATATCGCTACAAAACTAATGCATAGAACATCTTTCCCTTTAGTTTATCTAATACTTGTGTCACGTATTCCTCTACTTCTGAACCGTTACTATGGGAATTCATGTAGATACGATCTCTATAAGCAGCTAAATGAGCATACTTCACTGGTGTTGGAATTGATATGCTTGGAGTACATCGACCATAGTCATAACACAAATAGTTTGCTAATGTCTGTAACTTGTCAGCTTTAAAATCACTCTCATCCCAAAGTGGCTTGGGCGACTAGTTCCCTGTAGTTAGCTGTAGTGTGCTTCAGTGTATATTAATAATCTATGTTAAAGGGCTTATTTTTGTTTTTGATGCTCAAGTGATTTTTTATTTATAAAATGCTAAGTTTATGTAATGGTATTAACAGAATGCCATCGTTTAGTTTTATTATGTTAAAGGTTATTCTTGTGATTGTTTTATTTAAGGGTTACCTTTGCATATCCTTTGCTATCCTTTGAACTATGATCTCTTAGCGTTTGTCATGGTAAAGGGTTATTTTAATATACACTGTACTTCCATTGTTTTTAAAGGGTTTTAGCTCATGTATGATGTTTTTCTATGTTATAAGGTATCATTATTTGTAATGTTTTTCATATTTTTTATGGTTTTTATTTGTGGTTTTATGTCTTAAGCATAACTTGTTAGATTATCGCCCTGAGTTTCTGTTAGAATTATGATATGAATTTATCATTTAATACTTTATTGTTTAAAAGCATTTTTTCATGTTTTTGTTGTAAATTGTATTTTTATTAGTAAGCATGGTTTGTCAGACCTCTACCCCCTCTTGAAGGGGATGCATTGTAATTAATTCTTTGTTTCGTTTACCTTGTGTTGAGATCCAAGAACTTTTTGTGGTTAGTAGGCCAAACTCTATGCTCTGCTGGTAATCTAAGAGATACTACAAACGTAATATAGAAGGGCAATTAAGATGTTCTCACCCGTTGTTATAGACAGAATTGGATCACTCAAATGGGGGTGTCACTCGAACATAACATATTGTAGTTTGGGGATGTATCATATTGTTACGTCTCCGTTTGTTAATTAACTTTCCGTAACTTCGTTCCGACGAAACTTAAGCGACACAAGTTCTTTCTTAATAAAAACTGGTTTATTCTTTCCGAATATAACTCTGCGATACACTTAATCTCAGTACACGCGCTAAAAC
>NW_013668485.1:0-3575 GCF_000517525.1 Limulus polyphemus | reverse complement strand
TCTAGTAAGAACTAGAACATTCGCCAAAGTACATGATAGTTCTAGAAACGTTGCGTCACAGTAGTCACGTGACTCGATGACGCAACAATATGTTTTATGCCCCCTTAGTTTAAAGTATTTGTTTTTCGTAGTTCCCCTTTTGGATAGAGTAAGGTGTTCAAATGTTACTAACCTTTTCTCTCTTAAACGACTAGTAGGGTTCCAGAAAAAAGGCCAAAGTCTGCTTATCTGGCTATTCTTGTCAGCAAAATCAGGAAATAGGTGTGTCAACCCGCATTAAGGTAGTTTGAGGCCCTGGCGCACACATTTTTTGAGGCCCCTTGAATAGGGTACAAGCAAATTTGAAGTTAATTATAATTAATACATATTAAGTTAATTACAGAATATGAGCTAATTATTCGAAGTAAATTAGAATATGAGGGATCTAACTTTTAAAGATGATATATTAAAATTAAACGATCGTAATAATTATTATTTACTTGTACAACATGGCAAGTAAGAATGAATTAGGTACATAAAAAACAAAATAGTTATTGTACAACATGCCAAAACATTACCCTAAAATCATTTTTAGCAAAATATCCAATTACATCTTCATAATCTATTTGCCTAAGCAATGTCCTTTCTATCGTGAGCAAGGAAAGGGCATTTAAGCGTTCATTATCGAAGCACGCAATTCGTTCTTTGCTCCAGCCAGTTTAGAAAAAGCTCTCTCTGCATTGCAGTTCGTGGCGGGTAGGCACAAGTATATTTTTAATGTCACGTCAACATTAGGAAAAACAGATTCGAGTTTGTTTTTTCTGATTGCTTTGATGCATTGTTGGGCGGATGGTGTTTCGCTATAAAAAATCGCAAACTGTACCATTTCATCGGGAAAACAGGTATCTAGATCTAGAGAGTATATGTCTTCCAATCTCTTAGCTGCAGCAAAAAATTCAGTCTCATTTAAAATTTGCTCATATTATTTGCTCCTTATTTAATATATGATAGATATTTGTGCAGCTATACAAGTTAACATGGTGTTGGTTAGGCGGAATGAAAAATTAATATCAATAATGATAGTGTATAATAATAATAAGTCGTGTAATAAACAAACTTCTGTGAGTATAATAATTAGAAATAATAACTTCATTTTCTGCTGCACTTCTTATGCGATTATCGAATTTTTTGTTGGACGTTTTTAATTGGATTTTTTTATATCAAAGCTTTAGGTCTAAAGTAAAGTGCATAATTGTTTTTTAACTAAAATTTTTAATTCAAAGTTTTTGCTACCTTGTATTTTAATCTTTTTTCGTTATGCTATTTTCAGGTTTTTGTCTAAGATGCTTTGCGCAAACACAAATGACGCGCTAAAACCACTTCTTGTTTAAATAACAAAATTAAAAATATACCAAAAACGTAGTACAGACAAGGACTGATCTGGGATTACGAGTAACTATTTAATTTAACATTGTAAGTGTGGTCGATTCAATTAATTAGATTTTGATTAACAGTAATGAGATTATAAAACGCAATTAAAATTTAAATTATTTGAAAACTTCCGAGGAGGAACTGTTCTTTCATGAATTGAGCGACTCTTGATTGATTTGCTTAGGCCTAGACAAATTTATAGTTAAATGTTTTTTTGTATTTGAAAATTGAAATAATTATCCAAATTCGGCCATTTCATTCCATATATATAACCAGCTTCTGACACTTCGAAAAAAACCTAAGGCTAAGACTTAATACTAACAGTAACTCTCATTTATAAATTATAGTAATTTATTATAACAAACATTTGATTTCGTGTAGTTCTAACTTTTAATTATATCCAGCTACTCTTTTACTATTAGCAAGTGGCTCACATGTCCAATAGTTAATGATTAATCTCCTTCAAAGCCCTAAGGAAATCTTAGTTATCTCAAACACCTAATCATTCATAAAACTCAGTATTTTCTTAACTAGCTCGGAAGTAATATAGTCATCTTGTTTTTATCTAGCAACTGTTCAGGATGAGGATTATTGCATAAATCTTCATTACTAACATGAGTAAAAATAAAGTAGGATTTAATGATCCATCTATCTCGTAACCATCAGATATAAGCCTTAATTTCAAGTTTATCAACCCTCAAAGGCCCCATTCCCATCCTAACATTTTGGTTAGGATTAATACATTAAAAATTCTTACTGTCATTTTTTACAATTTTAGTGAATATTTCTTCATATACCTTTACAATTTTTTTATAATCGTCTAAATCTCCCATTTGTTGTAGTAGTAAAAATAAACTTCACATTGTTTTTTCTTTAATTTTATTCCTTATACCCTATGTGAGCCAATTTGTTTTTTCACTCACAGCCATCCATTTTTGTCTACAAGAAACATGTCTATTGTGAATATATAAAAAACAAATTGTCCACTTATGCTCAGTGTCTCCAGTTAATTCAGTTGCTCAATTCAAAACAGATAATTTTTTAGATCCCTTCAGAATTGGCTTTTTTTTAAAATTAATAATCAACGCATCATCACTTGTGATCTACCTATGTAGTATAACATCAAACTTAATGGAGCAATGATCACTTGCATCCAGATATTTCCCAATCCACGGCCAGGTGGTTAGAGCGCTCGACTCGCAATCTGAGGGTCACAAGTTCGAATCCCTGTCACACCAAACATGCTTGCCCTTTCAGCTGTGGAAGCATTATAATGTGATGGTCAATCCCACTATTCGTTGGTAAAAGAGTAGCCCAATAGTTGGTGGCAGGTGGTGATGACTAGTCTTACACTGCTAAATTAGGAACGGCTAGTGCAGATAGCCTTCGTGTAGCTTTGCGCGAAATTCAAAAACAAACTAAACCATTTCCCAATCTCCACCTTACCCATCATTTATTTAGTAAAAGTTAACAATCTGGAATAATATTGCTGCTGTTAGGTTCCCTGATCAGTTGTTGAAGAAAACCATACTGAATGGCTTCTTAAAACCTGTCTCCCTTATGGTTTGACCTTAACGTATCCCAGTCTGTATGTCTGAAACTGAAGTCTCCCATGATTATGACTTTGTCTGTCAGCTGGTGGCGTGTAATAAATTTTTCAAATAATTGGGATTATTGTTATTCTGTTTTGGTTTTTAAGATTTCCTTTCAAAGCTCTATAACTCTATACTTTAAAACAACTGGAACTAAGCTACTTGTATATACTGGAAGTAACTACTTACCCTGCATGTTCTGGCAGAATTAAATTACCGTAGCAGTAATAATGGCAAATGTGGGTAAACAGCTAGTTCTGAAAGGTAAATTATTGAGTTTGGTATGGAACTGTTTTAAACTAGTAATGATGGAAATATCGTTGATGGCTGACTTTCGAAATGCTGATAAACAAGGAGGGAAACACCAATTTCTTCAAACGTCCTTCAGATCAGCCCCCCCCTCCCATCAGTCTCTTTGGTGAAGTTAAGTGATTGTAGGTACACGGTTATACTTTATTCCTGTATTGTTGTTTGTTATTTTGCTTTAAGTTGATCACAGTTTATTTCACACTGAGATTCTGTGAATCTTAGCTCTACTTCAAAACCTTCACTTCAGATACTATCATCATCAGT
>NW_013668484.1:147182-155440 GCF_000517525.1 Limulus polyphemus | reverse complement strand
CAGCTACCACACCACTACTAACCATAACAGGTATTCCCGCGATTAAGATGTTCTCCACTACTATCTATAACAAGTACCACACCACTACTATCTATAACAGCTACCACACCACTACTAACTATAACAGGTACCAAACCACTACTAACAATAACAGGTACCAAACTACTACTAACAATAACAGGTACCATACCACTACTAACTATAACAGCTACCAATCCACTACTATCTATAACAAGTACCACACCACTACTATCTATAACAGCTACCACACCACTACTAACTATAACAGGTACCAAACCACTACTAACAATAACAGGTACCAAACTACTACTAACAATAACAGGTACCATACCACTACTAACTATAACAGCTACCAATCCACTACTAAATATAACAGGTACCAAACCACTACTAACTATAACAAGTATCACACCACTAATAACTATAACAAGTATCACACCAGTAATAACTATAACAAGTATCACACCACTAATAACTACAACAAGTACCAAACCACTATTATCTATAACAAGTACCACACCACTACTAACTATAACAGCTACCACATCATTACTAACCATAACAGCTATCACACCACCGCTAACTCTAACAGGTACCAAACCACTACTAACTATAACAGCTACCACATCTTTACTGCTATTGTTAGTAATGGTTTGGTACCTGTTATAGTTAGTAGTGGTGTGGTAGCTGTTATGGTTAGTAGTGGTGTGGTACCTGTTATAGTTAGTAGTGGTGTGGTACCTGTTATAGTTAGTAGTAGTGTGGTACCTGTTATAGTTTGTTATAATTAGTAGTGGTATAGTACCTGTTATAGTAAGTAATGATGTGGTAGCTGTTATAGTTAGTAGTGGTGTGGTACTTGTTATAGATAGAAGTGGTTTGGTACATGTTATAGTTACTAGAGGTGTGATATTTGTTATAGTCAGTAGTGGTTTGGTACCTATTATATTTAGTAGTGGATTGGTAGCTGTTATAGTTAGTAGTGGTATGGTACCTGCTATTGTTAGTAATGGTTTGGTACCTGTTATAGTTAGTAGTAGTGTGGTAGCTGTTATGGTTAGTAGAGGTGTGGTAGCTGTTATGGTTAGTAGTGGTGTGGTACCTGTTATAGTTAGTAGTAGTGTGGTACCTGTTATAGTTAGTAATGATGTGGTAGCTGTTATAGTTAGGAGTGGTTTGGTACCTGTTATGGTTAGTAGTAGTGTGGTACCTGTTGTAGTTAGTAATTATGTGGTAGTTCTTATAGTTAGTAGTGGTTTGGTACCTGTTATAGTTAGTAGTGGTGTGGTACCTGTTATGGTTAGTAGTGGTGTGGTACCTGTTATAGTTAGTAGTTGTGTGGTAACTGTTATAGTTAGTAGTGGTATGGTACCTAGTAGTGGATTGGTAGCTGTTATAATTAGTAGTGGTATAGTACCTGTTATAGTTAGTAATGATGTGGTAGCAAATATAACAGGTACTGCTCTTCTACTAATCATAGCAGCTACCACACCTTAGTAGTGGTTTGGTACCTGTTACTTTTAGTAGTGGTTTGGTACCTGTTATAGTTAGTAGTGGCGTGGTAGCTGTTATAGATAGTAGTGGTGTGGTACTTGTTATAGATAGTAGTGGAGAACATCTTAATCGCGGGAACACCTGTTATGGTTAGTAGTGGGACTACACATTCGAGAGAATCTGAGTAAAGGTAAGTAATTCAGGCTTTGTGAACCCTAACTGAATATCAGAGAACATCTTAATCGCGGGAATACCTATTATGGTTAGTAGTGGTGTGGTAGCTGCTATGGTTAGTAGAAGTGTAGTACCTGTTATATTTAGTAGTGGATTGGTAGCTGTTATAATTAGTAGTGGTATAGTACCTGTTACAGTTAGTAATTATGTGGTAGTTCTTATAGTTAGTAGTGGTTTGGTACCTGTTATATTTAGTAGTGGATTGGTAGCTGTTATAGTTAGTAGTGGTACCTGTTATTGTTAGTAGTGGTTTGGTACCTGTTACTTGATACATGCTGCAATTCGCTGAAAACCAATGTCTCATCACTCATCGTGTATCGCACTCTAGGTATGCTAGCCTCACACTTTAGCCTCATGTTTCCATTGGTAAAGTGGTCATGTCTTATCAGGAAACGCAAGCTGAGACAGGATACCTCCAGCCCATCATCATGTAAGATGGTTGAATAAACTGTCTCGTACTCTGGCCCCACCTACATAGATATAGAACAATGATTGATAGATAGATAAGAGTGACTATAATTTTATTCTTTAATTATTTTAGAACATTTAAATTAATATCAATACAGAACTTAGCAGTTCAACTACGACGCTAGTCTAAACACCACAACATTAGTATTAACTACAAGCTCATATTTGTGAATGAATTAAGATTGAAGATTTAATCCTGGTTGTTATCAAGCCTACTTGCATGAATTAAGGTTGAAGGTTAATTCTGGTTGTTATCAGGCCTAATTGGACAGATTAAAATTGAAGGTTTAAAACTGGTTGTAATCAGGCCTAATTGGATTAATTAAGATTGAAGGTTTAATTCTGGTTGTTATCAGGCCTAATTGGATGAATTAAGGTCAGAAGTTTAATTCTAGTTATTATCAGGCCTAATTGGATGAATTAAAGTTGAAGGTTTAATTCTGGTTATTATCAGGCCTAATTGCATAATCAGATGCATCAGCATAAAGCCAATCCGTTTTTATAACTTATGAGTTTACTGTCAAAAGTTTATTGTGGTTTAAAACACATCTAACTCCGGCAAGGATATTGTTAGATTCATGCATGTGTGTAATCAAGCAATTTCTCTGAGAAATATCTTACCGTTTCAAAATGAGTTTTGAAGTCGGAAATAATAATTATTGAAACCGTATGACAATGGAATAATTTAATGCTGGTTTTAGTTTCCCGTCAATACCTGTCTATTTACCACAGTATAAAGCAGAAATTAATTACAAATTATTACAATTACTCATTCAATATTTTCAAATATCAATAGCAAAAATATGTTCACGATGTGAACGAGACAAACCTAACCTTAAAAAAATCATAGGTATGTCAATTTAAACACACCTCGTTGTATTTATTACGCTTTTTCTTTATTAATTCAGATTAAAAGATTGAAGATAAAACAAACTTTTCTTAAGGGGTGTGGTAGCTAGAGGGGCGGTACCATATTATACATGCCAATTTTTTAAAAATATCTTTATCTTATTATTAGCAACCGAAAATGATGTACGATTGATTTTCTAGAAAATTTCAATTTCACATATACATTATTATATGAGGTTTTATTATTGTATGTAATTTACATTTAGCTACCTATCTGGTACTCTTGGACATTTCTATTTTCTGTGTCATTTTAATAACCCATATTTGTCATAATATCTTTAATATCTCTAGTAATTATAATCCTAATAATATCTGTACATCGCTAATAATATTAGTTGTTTGTAAACCGCTAATAATATGTACACCGTTAATGACTGTAATAACCTACACAACGCGTCTTTTGTCTAATAATAATATCACTATAGTAACTACTGAACATAATAAGCTTATTTGTAAACCGCTAATGATATGTACGCCGTTAATGACTGTAATAACTTACACAACGCGTCTTTTGTCTAATAATAATATCACTATAGTAACTATTGAACACAGTAAGTTTATCCGTAAACCGCTAATGATATGTACACCGTTAATGACTGTAATAACCTATATAACAAGTCTTTTGTCTAATAATAGAATCACTATAGTAACTTTTATTAGGCTATTACATCTCGGATACCCTGGAAGGCGATTACTTTCAAAAACCTCTATATCTTAATATACCAAGTAAAGATAAGATAAAAACACTATAACTCCCACATATCTTAATATACCAAGTAAAGATAACGTAAAAACACTATAACTCCTACATATCTTAATATACCAAGTAAAGATAAGATAAAAACATTATAACTCATACATATCTTAATATACCAAGTAAAGATAACGTAAAAACGCTAAAACTCCTACATATCTTAATATAAGTAAAGGGTATGTATTCCTCGTTCTTGTTTTTAGATCCATGTCTAGCAAGACATGGGTATACAGGATCGCAGGAACACTAGCTGTAACCATGTTATCAGCAACATACATGCCAAGTGAAGGTTTTACAAGTATTGTGTATGAGTTATAGTGTTTTGTGTTATCTTTACTTTGTATATTAAGATATGTAGTAGTTATACTGTTTTTGTGTTATTTTCACTTGGTATATTAAGATATGTAGGAGTTATAGTGTTTTTGTGTTATTCACAGTTTCTTTTTATCTATAAAAAAAAAGAAAAATATCAAGACCGACATTGACGCTTGCTCAAGTACTCCTGCCACGCCTATAATAACAGGTTACATTCATTGATCAACTTGCAAGTTCGATTACTATAATTCTAAGTCTTCACAATCCATACTGGCAAGCTCGGTTGAGCTGCATAACTTCAGCCAGGCACTAGTAGAATAAGTCCTGATACGGTTTGTTTCGTACTTTGGGAAGGACTGACTATGAGACAATATCATTGTTGCTTGTGAGTGGAAACAAGCTGAAAAATCGTTACAAACACAGTTCTCTCCTTATACATTGAAGTTTGGATGGAATTTTCCCCGCAGTTAAAGTACTATGATGAGAGTAATTTTGGAAGCCTGCTGGTGCGTTAAAAATCTAGGGATAAAACAAGGGCGGCGAGTAAACTTTATGAAAAATATTGTAAAATAATACGGTAGAACTAAAGTTATCGTTCTTTCATAACTAGTAAGTTCTTAAAATTGTTCACGTTATTCGGATTTATGTTTAAAATATGGTAATCATGAATACTTTCTGGCCTTTGGTTCTTTAAAAAATCAATTTCAGACCTATTCTCGTACGCATACCGACTTCCATCCCATTGCGTTCGTTACTGAGAACTTTTCACAATTGTCGATAGAAAGAAGGTTCCTTGAAATCAACTGTTAATACGTCATTCTGTATTCACTGGTGTTCAATTATATATCTGAACTATTTCTGACTATAAGAAGTCATTAAATACTCGCGAGCCTATCATAATACCGCTCTGTATTTTATCTAATAACATACATTAAGTGGCCCGGCATGGCCAGGTGGTTAGGGCACTCGACTCGTAATCTGAGGGTCGCGGGTTCGAATCACCGTCACACCAAACATGCTCGCCCTTTCAGCCGTGGGGGCGTTATAAAGTGACGGTCAATCCCACTATTCGTTGGTAAAAGAATAGCCCAAGAGTTGGCGGTGGGTGGTGATGACTAGTTGCCTTCCCTCTAGTCTTACACTGCTAAATTAGGGACGGCTAGCGCAGATAGCCCTCGTGTAGCTTTGCGCGAAATTCGAAAACAAACATACATTAAGTAAAACAAACACTCTTCATGGAAGATAGTTTGACACATTAAGCAGGGAAATAAAAGATGTCTGGTGTGATGACATCTTACGCAGTCATTTGGTTGTTCGGATATTTTTCGAAAATAATTTTAATACAAATTTAAGAGTTTTTAGAAGATAACAAAGTTATGCTGTCTCAACAGACAATCTAAAAATAGTGTTTAAATGTTTATCATAATTAATAGTACAGTTTCAACCAAACAATATAAAAACAATGGTACAGTTTTAACCTTTCAATCAAATTATGTCAACATAGTATAACATAGTTTTAACAAAACAATGCAAAAAAGCACAATTTTAACCGATTTAAGAATAATAGCACAGAGTTAACCTAACAATACAAAAATAATATTACAGTTTTAGCAAAACAATGTAAAATAATAGTACAGTTTTTAACAAAACAATGTAAAAATAATAGTACCGTTTTAACAAAACAATGTAAAAATAAGAGTACAGTTTTAACAAAACAATGTAAATATAGCAGTACAGTTTTAACTAAACAATGTGAAAATAATATTACAGTTTTTAATAAAACAATGTAAAAATAATAGTGCAGTTTTAACAAAACAATGTAAATAATAATAATAGTACAGTTTTTAACAAAACAATGTAAAAATAATAGTACCGTTTTAACAAAACAATGTAAAAATAAGAGTACAGTTTTAACAAAACAATGTAAATATAGCAGTACAGTTTTAACTAAACAATGTGAAAATAATATTACAGTTTTTAACAAAACAATGTAAAAATAATATTATAGTTTTAGCCCCCCAATGGCACAGCGGTATGTCTGCGGACTTGCAACGCTAAAAACCGGGTTTAGATACCCGTGGTGGCCAGAGCACAGATAGCCCATTGTGTAGCTTTGTGCTTAACTTCAAACAAACAAAATTACAGTAAAAATGATAGTAAACTGCTACCTAAACCTTCAAGAGTAAGTCGTTTTAACCACTTATTGAAAAAATAAAGTAGTAGCCTTTATATAAGCTCAAAACAAAATGATTCCATAAAAACCACCTGGTATAGAAAAGTAGCAGGGATCTGTATCATATTTACCAATCTGTTTGCTGAGGAAGAAACTTACTTAAATGTTTTTCAAAATAAAATATTGTCAAACGTTTTTTTTATATATAATAATAATTGTGCCATTTAATTTTTTCTTACGTTATTTTTATGTAAAAAATAATAAAGATTGTTTCCGATCGTTTGAGCAGTTCAGAGTAATAAGAATATGTTTTAAATATTTATAAAAACTTTTATTTCTACAACGATGTAGCTAGTTCAGCTACTAATGTAACGACCCACGTGCATACAGCCGCGTGAACTCAGCGTATTGAAGCATTACTTTACAAGACACGTCTTTGCAACACGCCCTCAATGGTTCAGCGGTAAGTCTGAAAGTTTATAACGCTAAGGAGCGAGTTTAGATACACGCCATGGGTACAGCACAGATAATCCATTGTGTAGGTTTGCGCTTAGCTAAAAACAGTTTACAATATTTTTGTTAACAATACAGTATTTAAAAATAGATTATGTTTTCAAGAGAAATTTGTTTAAAATAATTTTTGCCAACAATAAACAACTTTTGAAATGAATATTTTCTAAGAAATGTAGTTGACAGTATGTTCTTTTTCAACAATAAACAATATTTGGATACAGGACATTTGAACAGTTTGTTTGTATGCTTGTACAAGGCCATCTCCGCTAACCAGCTCCAATTTTAAACAGATAGATTAGAGAAACGGCTTTTAGTCAACATTACAAACTGTCGACTCTTGAACAACTAAATCTAACAGTGCCTGAAATCTGACGGTCACTTTAAAATGCATTCCTGGATTCAAAGTGCCTAACACGTTTTTGCAACAACCAGACGCAAACCATAGATTGTGAGATTGATACTCTGGCACCAAGAAGTCTCATTCGGCATACTCAGCCATATTTGTTTTAAAATTTCGGTAGGTGTTTATGAAACTTTTTTTTTAGTTTTAAAGCGGTTAATTGTACTTTCTTTTTATTTATTTATATATATCACAGAAATACAAAATATTTTGTGTGTGTGTCTCCAGCCATTATTGAATTCTACCTTGTTATTTTAGATGTCTATAATATATTTTTATATTCATTATCAGTTCTTATAAAGCCTTTTTATTCCATTGCGAGGAAATCTTGTTCGTTCAAACCAATAAAATATACAATGACATGCAGACGGCATGTATCGAGTATTTATCTATAGATTTTGTTTGAGAAATATTTCACAAACACAAGTCTCCCCCCAGTTCTCCTCTCCCACGGTGGCTCAGCGACAAGTCTGAAGAAGTATAACTCGGGTTTCGATATTCGAGGTTGGCAAAGCAGAAATAGCCCATTGTGTAGCTGTGTGTTTGATAGCAAACAAACTATATATGTGTTCAGCTTAGTGTATTTATTTCCCTATTACACAGAATCATTTATTAATAATACTAGCAGAAATACCCACCGTCTGGGCAGATATAACTGCTAGTTCCTCCGGAGGGCTATTGGGACTGCTGCTTTTTCTGGAATTGTCTGACAGTTCTACAACAATGTACTCATGTTCTTTACATTCAATAACGTTCACCATCCATGAGAAAAAAAGATTTTATTGGAATTTTAGTTTTAAAATAAACAATCATCACAGCATTACATTACAGAGTAGATGTTATTGAAGTATTTTTTTGCAGACGCAGTTATCAATGATAGTGCCTTGCTTTTCTGTTGCAACACTAAAGGAAAACAAATAAGTTTAAAGTTTGTTTTTTGATTGTTTTATATTTGAAACTTACTCCTTTTTTGTAAT
>NW_013668484.1:143792-146786 GCF_000517525.1 Limulus polyphemus | reverse complement strand
CAGAGTAGATGTTATTGAAGTATTTTTTTGCAGACGCAGTTATCAATGATAGTGCCTTGCTTTTCTGTTGCAACACTAAAGGAAAACAAATAAGTTTAAAGTTTGTTTTTTGATTGTTTTATATTTGAAACTTACTCCTTTTTTGTAATTTTTATTGGTTAAATCTGAACCTTATCATTTTTGTGGATATTTCAATTGTTTTATTTATTGCTCAGCTATCAAAATACCACCTAGTTATAAAAATATTAACCAGTTATGATTGGTGATAATCGGTGTTGTAGTTTCCGAGATTCGAGTTTTGGACGTATACATCGCAAAATCCATTATAACAAGATATTTCGTTAATACTTAAAGTGCCAAGTTAATTATAGAACCTAATTTTTAACTTTATATCAGTAAATCGAGTGGATCTTGAGGATTATTGATACATTCCAATCCCATTGTACTTTGAAACGGTCCACTGCAAACAAAATGTGTTCACAACGAAACACGCTCGAATTCCGTCCTTACCAGAACTAATACACTTGACCTTTGCTGCCATGACCTCTAATGTATTCTTGATATCATGTAATTTATTACATATGTATTTACGTAATACATTACAAGGTATTTTTCCATTGTTACAGACTATATTGAAAATGAATGTTTGGGATAACGCTGTTGCTATCCGATTCGCCGTACTTTTAGTGAGTCCAATATCGACCTCATAAAGTGTGAGTACATTTTTTAAAGGTTTTTTTCTCAATATCAGACACTGTCACTCAATTTAAAAAATAAATCAATTACTTACAAATGGCTTTATCTTTTATTTTCAAGTACTTAAAATATGTTTTGTCGGTGTTTGATTACCACTGGAAGAGGTTTTCTTTTTACCAGACATTTTTCTTTCCATGAGTGTATTTTGATGCTATGTAATCTACCCTTGGTTGTGTTCGTAATTTTGAAAATAGGCTTAGTGGATCGAACATGTTCAGAAAATGACAAGGGATTTATGTTGAAATCCTGTCTACAACATATATAGAAGATTAATGAATCCCAAATTACCATCACTTTATTTATTAATGTACAGTCAACAAAAGTGGGACTAATTGACGTTGCGGATTTATATCATTTATGACAAAATATTTTTAGAACTAATAATTTATCTCTTAGACATTTGTAATTATCTTTTAACTCTTGACCTTAAACATAATAAGTTGCAAAAGAATGTCAGTGAATATATCTACTAACCCTGTAACAAATTAAATTAGTGAAGCTTCAATGAAACCTATATTAATTCTGCTCACATCTGCTTGTTACAAATTAAATTAGCGAAGATTCAATGAAAACCTATATTAACTCTGCTCACATCTACTTGTTACAAATGAAATTAGCGAAGCTTCAATGAAAACCTATACTAACTCTGCTCACATCTGCTTGTTACAAATTAAATTAGTGAAGCTTCAATGAAAACCTATATTAACTCTGCTCACATCTGCTTGTTACAAATTAAATTAGCGAAGCTTCAATGAAAACCTATATTAACTCTGCTCACATCTGCTTGTTACAAATTAAATTAGCGAAGCTTCAGTGAAAACCTATATTAACTCTGCTCACATCTGCTTGTTACAAATTAAATTAGCGAAGCTTCAATGAAAACCTATATTAACTCTGCTCACATCTGCTGCTTACATTTCATAAAATACTCTATTGCACGTGAGACTCACAGACTAAATCGATTCGTTGTTGAATCATTTTAAAATAAAATAAATAGATGAGTTAACTGATGAAAAAATAGGACTTGAATTAAGAACAAGAGAAAAGTTTCCCATTTTAGTAATTGTTAGAAAATATAAATGGAAAACTGTTGTTTGAGTTTGTTTGTTTTTTTCTTTCTAGGAAACTTTGAATAACTTGTACATATTTCTGTTATTCAAAATCAAATTTTCATTCTGAAGCATTTCACGTCTCTAAAAGTTTCACTTACCCTCAGGTAAAAGATAATGGAAGAACTGGGTTTAAATAAGTTCTGCAAGTGCGTAAATGAATTTGAGTTGAAGTGAAAAGAAAATAAAGTTGAAAATCAGTAGCAAGTGGTTTTTAAAATTAATAGAAACGTCTTAAACTTAAATTCATCAAAAGTTGCAACATTTGAAACGTTCCGATCTATGTAGTTATAAATCATGCAGAGGTAAGAAACTAAGAGACTCACAATCGGTGAATTGAATCTGCAAAGGTATCGTAAGTTAGTTATTGTTCATTATTAATCATTTGGTGTGTTCTTTATCGTCTGCTGTTAATATGTGTTTAAGTGAGTTAGTTCTTTATCATCTGCTGTTAATATGTGTTTATAGATAGTAAAATAAAAAACACGAAAGTTTCCTTCCCTAACGACGAAGATAATTATTAATTTACATAAAGGTGTCGTGCAGATGATTGGCTTTGTTTTCTTCTTTTAAGTGTAGGGAATTAAATTTGATGGAATGAGGAAAGAAAAAGACCATAAGATAAATCAAACTCCAGAGATGTGCGGAGAAGAAGAAAAAGAAGTTTTCATGTTTATTTTTTCAAGAGAACAAGACTGCTGACAGCAGATTAATAAGTTACTGTTTAGGTGTTAATAATACAAAATCAACAAGTCATGTTAAAAGTCTATGTTGAAATTTGTTAATTTTTGAAACAAATAAATAATGCAAACTACTATGATCTTCATAAACGTATACATCCCCGGTGAAACTTACAACGCTAATATTCGGGTTTTGATTTCTACGATGGACACAGCAGATATTCCAGTTTGCTTTGATCTTAAACAAACTTATACAAAAAAAATGAATACTGTTAAGTAAAGAATGTCGTTAACTTTGTAGTGTAAACGTATAAAGACGAACCTTAACCTTCAAAACGGACTGAACAGTATAAATGTACTTCTATAAGACAATAATAAAAACCAAACATTCGTATTAAATGCTCGGCATGGCCAGGTGGTTAGGGAGCTCGACTCGAAATCTGCGGATC
>NW_013668484.1:129041-143573 GCF_000517525.1 Limulus polyphemus | reverse complement strand
AATCGTATTAAATATCAACACGTAGATTTTATTCAGTTGACCTGGTGGTTAGGGCACTCGACTCGCAATCTGCGGTTCGAATTCAATCATCGAACATTCTCGATCTTTCAATCGTGGGGGCGTTATTATGTAACAGTCAATCCCACTCTATGTTGGTAAAGAATAGTCTAAGAGTTGGCAGTTACTGGTGTGGACTAGCTGACTTCCCTCTAGTCTATCAACTTAAGGACATCTAGTGTATATAGCCCTCGAGTATTATTGCGCAAAATTCGTGAACAAACAAACAAACAAACTTGTTTGTTTGTTTTGAATTTAGCGCAAAGCTACACGAGGGCTATCTGCACTAGCCGTCCCTAATTAAGCAGTGTAAGGCTAAAGGGAAGGTAGCTAGTCATCACCACCCACCGCCCACTCTTGGGCTATTCTTTTACCAACGAATAGTGGGATTGACTGTAACATTATAACGCCCCCACGGATGAAAGGGCGAGCATGTGTGGTGGGACGGGGATTCGAACTCGCGACCCTCAGCAACATAATGGGCTATCTGCACTTTGTCTACCCCGGGGAATCGAATCCCAGATTTTTGCGTTGTAAGTCTTTAAACTTATCGCTGATCCACGAGAGGAATGATGTTCATTCAATGCTAAGAACAAAGCTATACAGTGGGCAATCTCCGATGTGACATCGAATCGGACCCCGAATTTATACGTTTTAAGCCCTTAAACTTACCATTGAGCTACCTATGGCCAAATAGAATGACAAAAAAAAAGTTTTCTTTGTGATGCTTACCTAAAAAGTCGAAGGTTAGAAAGAAATGAAGTTATATCCTATAGATAATGTAAGCTAATAACTGGAATACCAAGTTTAAATAAGATAACAACTCGCTGCCGAATCTTCGTAGAAAAACGTAGGAATTTTGCAGAGTTAATTAAACAAAGTTACGAAATCTGTTCTTGGTATATTACTGTTGCGAAAAACCAACCTATTTATTGTTGGTGATCACGTAAAATCAAACATATGTTTAAAGAAAGTAACCAGGCGTTTTGTCATCTTTGTACATTTCTGAAAGGTGGTGAAAAACCTGTTTATTTTGGTTGTTTAGTGCTCCATCAAAAACCGTGTTTTAACAAAGTAACCATACGTTTTGGAATCTTCACAATTGGTGATTGTGGTTGTTTTGTCCCTGAGTGACTACGTTTGTTTTACATCAGTGAAGCACTCTAATCTCCGAGTCTTTGTAATGCTTGTATCTCATTAAAAACAAATACGGTTCATGTGTTCCTTTTGTGCAGAAACAAATAAACTTTTTCGTATTCTGAAAGTATAAACCAAGCGCTCTCAATAACAAACACTTCAAATACATTTTCGTTACAGACAGTCACGAATGATAGTTGTTCCGAAAACAAATTAAACGCAGAGTTGTTAATTACGTTTATTGAGTTGTTAGCGACGTTTATCCTGTCGGAATCTTATAAGCAAACAAAATATTAAGTGTCTTTAATGTTGCTCAAGCAGTAAATTATATATGATGATAAACGTGCACAACAAATATGATTGACATTTCTATCCTTATAGTCCTTTTAAAAAATGTTCCTTATACTTTCAGGAATGCAAATAATAATAATGTATTTATATATTTTATTAAGCGAAATGCAACTCTTCTTTATTTACGCATAATTTTGAAAATTAAAATCTAAACATTTTTATCTTAAGCCTACCTCGAGTTTCTTTGGTCTAATTTATTCAAACGTTCTTTCGCGTGTACGTGACTTTACATTGCTTTGTAAGAACCACTAAGAAAGCGTTTCATTTGTAATTTATGTTAAACAAATACAAGATCGCACAACAAACGTTACTAAATTTTGGTTTTTTAATCATGAAAAATTCTATTTTAGGTAGAACTATACTTTGGAATGCAGGTGAAGAATATATATCGGATATGAAATCTAAAGTATATCTAAGTCATTCATAGTTAGTTTAAGGCAAAAGCTGAACGTGCTTTTCAATATGCAAGAAGTAGGACGCGTGTAAATAAATACAATTTTTTTATATGATTAAATACACTTTCAAAATAAACGTGACCACAAACATGATTCCAAAAAAAATAACTTTTTAACCTAACACAAAAAACATCAAAAATATACCTTTAGACTGGTGGATGACTTACTAATTAATATTGTAATAACGACTCAATAAACGGTTTCTCTTAGAAATTAGTATAAAAATTACTGAGTTTAAACTGTTTATCAATTATTACTTTCATTTCACTGTGACCTAGAGGCTTAATATATTCTTTGATTAGCGGTACTCTCTGCTGTGGACTGCAGTTTCGCCTATTCTCTCTTTCCACACTGGCCCCCCAGTGGCACAGCGGTGTGTCTGCGGACTTATAACGCTAGAAACCGGATTTCGATACCCGTGGTGGGCAGAGCACAGATAGCCTTTATGTAGCTTTGTGCTTAACTATAAACAAACAAACTTTCCACACTGACTCGGTGGAACTGACCAACCTCGTAACCACTTTGTACTTGTACTAGTTTCCATATTATAACTTTTAATACATTATGTGTATGTTCATAAAATTTGGCAGGCTGTCAGTAAACACTACAAGTATTTATTACAAGAAAAAAGTTGAATTTATTATGGAGGATTTTACTGAAGATTTGTCCCTGAATATATCGAATCTTTTTTTTACTACTTCGATGGAAAGGTATTTTCATGTTCATATTTAAAATATTTTACTTTGTTTCAAAAACCTCAAATTTCATTTGTGTAACCTCTAAAACCTCCTAAATACATATAAAACTTTTTTGTTTCAGTAAAACTTTATATATATTATCTGATATTACCTGATATTATCTGATATTACGCGAAGAGATAGCCGACTTGACCCCTGATCCCAGAACAGGATGTCTAATGTATCGGATTATATATCCTACAAAGTTTTCTTTGAAAATTTAGAGTAATCACACTGCACTTAGTTTCAGTGAAAACGTATATGCCGACAACAAGATGTGTGCTTATGTATGTATGATGTATCCTACGGTGTTTACAACAAAAATTCTCCAGAGTATATTTTGAATATGTCAAAACGTTTATTATATGGTTTGGTGTCGATACAATAAACATCGCAATTCTTTGAATATTTGTAATTCTTTTTTGTTTGGAATTTGCGGCATAGATCTGCAAAGATGTTATTTGAGCACAAGCTCATAAAACCTTATTCCCCCTTTCAGCACGCTTATTGGTCAACCAATAAAAACTCAGGTTCTAGTACTACCTATTGCACTCGCTTAGTTTCAGTTTTAGTTTCGCAAGCCCTCTAAGTCTAGTCTTCTTTATAAAGCATAAAATTATTTTCCTGACATTTGTGAGATATTTTACCGTTCTAAATGTTATGAATAAACCCGTTATTAAGTTGTCAAGTTTCTAATGTTGTATAATTTGCGTTTATTTACCCCTGTTAAGAGAACTAGAATAGCACCCATTCAGTAGGCATAGCTTTGTATTGACTTACAAAATATAAATCTCTAACTATAAGTATTTTGCAAAATACAGTGATATTTAGGCTACCATATATTATATGCATTACTATTTACTCATAAATGTTTAAATTTTAGTTATTATTCTTAAAACATAGAACAATAAATAAAAAATACACTGAAAAACAAAGACTTTGAGTACTTACAGTGTTACGAAATGTGCTCTTGCGTCGCAAGTGCTAAGCATCTCTCTAAACCTCATTTATCCTTCCGAGTGGAGGGTGAAGAGATAGTCATTTTTGTAGCTTCAAACATAAATTTTAGAAAACCAAAAAATTGTGAAGTTACTGTATTAGTACATATAAAATCCACGTAATTTATCTGGGTCTCTAAATAAGCTATATGTGGGTGACAAAAAACCCATTCCTATTCAAAGCAACGACTTAGTTTTGGCGAAATTATTACTTTCTCCTTCAAACTATTTATTTGTTATAAACACGCGCTAGTAGTAGTAGGTGGGACTAGACAAGAGGTTTCAAAACAACTGAGTAGTGAGAGAAGCCACTCTAGTAGATTCGCTAAAAATAAATATTGTCATCTCAGCAAATCATATGGGGGGTTCTTATTTTATACTTAACTTGTCCATATCTCAAATTCAAGTTTCTAATTCGCCAGCCACTGTATGCGTTATATGGTAGGTGTAATAAAATGTAAACTGAGCAATAAGACAAGAAAGATCATGTGTGAAACACAAAAATCAATATTTAGCATTTTTTCTTTATATTTCCTTTTAAATTAATAAATTAAAACATATATAATATTAAACTTGCAATTATAAACTAAGTTTTGTTTCCAATTTCTTTGATATAAGTAGTAATGAAGTTATTTAATAAAATGTTGAAAATAACTCTCGAAAACGTTATGACACGTGCACTTTAACCTGCCCGAGGCGAATGGGGGTCAAGGCTCATCGACACAGCTTAGGTCAGCAATCCAAAGAAATCTAGTAAGACCTCTTAGAATGGTGATATGGATGTAACATTTATGCGGAGTTTTTGATACACACCATGTGATACCCTAAATCAACTTAGGTGTTTGAATTATATCCGGCATTCTGCTCAATTTAATTATTCAATATTATACAGTAGTGGGTTTAAATAAAAATCAGTATCAAAAGTATTAAGTTTTTATTTTTTTTTCTTCTATACAACATAGTGATATCCTAAATACAAATCCAATAATAGCTCCGATTATCATCACGTTTTGTTTCTGAAGCATACTTTTATAAGGTCTATGATTACAACAAAAGGGCAGTGAATGATATAAAATCTAAAACAAGGCTTCTTAATCAACTTGTTTTCAAGCAATGCTCCAGAAAATGTTAATTCCTTGATAATATTTTTGTTAGACACATGGCTGTTTAAGTTTAGTGCAAGTTTTAAATTTAGTTATTTTTAGAAGCGATAGTATTTCTAGTCTTTCGAAGATTTGTTTACCTAACTGTGTGAATCATGGGTTGTGTAGTTCGATTGTTGTGAATTGACGTTTGTTATATTATTGCGTCATGTTACTAGAAACTTCTAAGTTTTTCTAGTTATTTCAATTGAGTATTTTTGCATCATATTATCGCGTAGTGTGTAGAACGCTGTAGGCCTCTGTCAGTCTATAAAAACGAGTACAAAATGTAGTTCAAGTAAGCAAAACATAATAAGACAAAGTAAGAGATATAGTTAATTAGATCTAGATTGTATGTTTGTAAGTTGAGCCATAAAGAGCGTTTAGTGACGCTATTTTTAATGTGGAATTATCACAGACTGTATGGTAAAAACAGAGTAGAGAATAATAACTTCTCTTGTCAATTGCGTTTTAAAATAATTGAACAAACATGTGTTAACTTTGACGAAAAGAGTAAATTATTTCAACAACATTTCAACAATGGTACTTGAAAAAAACACTTTGAATGAGTGGGAAACAAATTGGCTTTAGTATTGTATTTAGTATTTAGTAAATTTAGTATTTAGTATTTCAGTATTGGCTTTCTCTTTCTTCTACTACTGCGATATACTGCTACACTTGTATCATGAATTTAGGGTTAAGGTAAGTTGTGAGAAAACACTGACTTTTGGTAAGTCTCTAAGGGATTAGGAGATTACAGTACTCTATGTCATCAGAAAATGATTGGAGTGAGTGGATATAATGGCCACCTTTCTTGGTCTTGTAGCTTCCATACCAACTGAAAGAAATAAAAAAGAAGACCGGGAGATGTGAGAGAGAACAAATAAACTGAGAGAGGCGAGAGAAGGAAGTAATATGCTGCTAACCTATGCTATTGATTAGTAGTAGTAAACAGCGGCTTGTTTTGTTTTCATAGGAATAAATAGAACCTAAATAAAGTTGATAAACGTAAGAAGTGGAAGCATGAATAGCACGATCGTAATAGTTGCATTTTTAACAGTAACTTAAAGTTTTAAAGAATGATTTAAATGAGCAGTGGGCTTAATGCTTTAAATTTAAATAAAAGGTAAAAGGTCTTTAAGCAAGCGAAACTATGTTTCATATTTCCGCTGTATAAAGAAATCTCAGTATATTTCATGCATTTCTCATTATGTATAATTTCGTTCCAATTCCTATATGGCTGTATGTATTCCATATTATTTGCCTTTTATTATTTCAAATGACCTTTTACGTCAGTCAGAAACAGCCAATAAAACGTTATATTTCACAAGGAGAACATTTTCATGATTCAACTGGAATTTCTTATTGGATAACGAATATTTTATAAACTGTGACGTTGTCCAAGGTGACCTATTAGCTCCTCCCATGTAGCTTTTTTGTTGGACATAACATGTACCCGGAAAGGTTTATCTGACCGTGGAAACGAGGAATTGCACGCTCGAGCTGGAATTGTACGAAACGACCGCATTTATACTGTAATTGTAATGCATTAATGACGTTACCCTAAAAATTATAGATCGTTAAAGTTATGTAGTAGTATTTCTTGACATCAGACCCTGGGCGAGAGGATATGACCACGCATCGCCCATGGTCAAATAGCTGTTTTGGTGTAGAGTAAGGAGTTTAGAAGAAATACTCTGAGGAGGTTATTCTACAAGTAATATACTAATTGAGGAGGTTATTCTTTCAAGTAATAC
This sequence comes from Limulus polyphemus, assembly GCF_000517525.1. Classification (NCBI taxonomy): domain Eukaryota; kingdom Metazoa; phylum Arthropoda; class Merostomata; order Xiphosura; family Limulidae; genus Limulus; species Limulus polyphemus. The sequence continues at coordinate 136,939 of NW_013668484.1, read as the reverse complement.
ACTAATTAATGAGGTTATTCTACAAGTAATACACTAATTGAGGAGGTTATTCTACAAGTAATACACTAATTGAGGAGGTTATTCTACAAGTAATACACTAATTGAGGAGGTTATTCTTTCAAGTAATACACTAATTAATGAGGTTATTCTACAAGTAATACACTAATTGAGGAGGTTATTCTACAAGTAATACGCTAATTGAGGAGGTTATTCTACAAGTAATACACTAATTGAGGAGGTTATTATACAAGTAATACACTAATTGAGGAGGTTATTCTGCAAGTAATACACTAATTGAAGAGGTTATTCTACAAGTAATACACTAATCATCAAAAGAAAAACAATCTGCGTTTAGAAAGAATATATACAGAGTGAGAATATAAAAATTGTATATGTACTCGTATATCAATGAAGATACTGCACATTGGACATTTTAAGTAATAATAATAATCAGTATTACACAAATGAAGAAACTATGTGGTGCTAGCCAAGGAAAATATTTTAACATTTAGTATACAAACACAATTAGTACTGTTTCTATTAAGGAAGGGTGGTAGTCCTAGACAGGTGGATAAAAATTGATTTTTCCTCGAGATTGAAGTGTCACGAAAATATTACCACGACGGAAATTATGTTAACATTTAACCCTGGCTCGTGCTGGTTCTACAATTCTTCACTTGTTTTAAACATAACTATCGAAACGTACCTACTTATACATAACTGAAACTGTTAATAATTATAATAATACATTACGGATATGAGGATCACAAGAAGCACCCAGGACATAACACGTAGAAGCATACACAGTTCCTCTGTCTCGGTTCAACTGAATTCAACTTCCAGCAGGGAAACATTTCTTACCAATCAATGAAGGTAAATGTAAATAAGAGTTATTACATTAACACGTATGTGCTCTAACAGATTAAAGTAAGTTGAAGAAAAAACAACAACAACAACAGTCGTTGTGCTATTCTTCGGAAAATATCTCACAGGAAACAACAGGAAATGTATATATATATATATATTGAAAAGTAAATTATTTCGGTATTAATTTACCGATGTTTTAATGTTATATGTATAAGAATTTTATCATTATGTATCATTTATTGTTTAGATGTGAATATATTTTCTCAGGAACTGTATATCACACATAATTAACGCTGTATATATATTCCTTGAAGTCGATTGATACGAACATTCGACGAACTCTCGAATGAGGCAAAACGTACTGTTATAGGGTAGGGTTTGAAACCCTGATGCTTGGTTAGATTACACTAGATAGGTTTGACCTACAATGTAGTTATTGTTCAGTAATTGGTGATAAAATAGTGATCTGGGATTTTGACGAACCTGCCTGAAAATGACAAACATTTTTCTGAGAAGTTTTAGAATGAGATGAAAGTTTGCTTGGTTGGTTGGTTTAGAGCAAAACCACATTGGGCTATCTGCTATCGAGCCTTGTAAATCTGTAAACTTACAACTGTGCACGGTTTGCTTTGTAAATGAGCTGAAAATACGTTTTTAAAAGTTACTGTTAAACTTTTAAACTCAGTACTTTAGTAAATAATTTATTTTGAAAAACAGTTAATTAGTTGTTTTTATTTTGTTAGGATTGATAAACGTGGTTCACTTCTTAACTCTAGAATTCATGACATAGACCCATCGGCTTTTTTAACTGTTTATTCGTCAACTTGCTTGGGGTTCAAAGGCTGTTTTGGTTGCAGGGTCTTTAATAACATAGCATTCTCATACAAAAAATTTAAACAGAAAACACTGTCAATATATTTTCTAGATGATAACTGGAGTTAATTGAAAGTAAAAGCTCCATCGCAACAGTTGTAAACGTATTTAATCAAACGTTTCGGAAAATACATATTCCATCATCAGTGATCTATGCAATTATACACCTTGAAGATAACACAGAAACTATGTAAATATGCAAACTGAAATGTGTACCGAATAAGCCTACATAAAATTAGGCTCACTGAAACAGAACGATATGGAACAACAGAAGTTGGGATTTATAAGTGTAAGAGAAAAACATATGTTTTTAAAATACAGAATGTTGGAAAGAACTTATGTTGATTCAGAATGAGTAAACTTTTTACATGAATAGTTTCTGGTTGGAAGAATATTAGATTATAGTTTTGAGTGGTTGATGTTTTTACGCAGATAATTTTTTTGTTTGCTGTCACGCGCAAAGCTGCACAGTGGACTATTCCGATCGTAGCTATCGAGGTCTGGTGGTTAAAGCGCTTGACTCGGAATCTGAGAGTCGCGGTTTCGAAACCCCTTCACCGAACATATCCACTCTTTCAGTCATGGGAGCATTATATTGTTACGGCCAATCCCACTATTCGTTGGTAAAAGAGTAGCCTAAAAGTTGGCGGTGGGTGGTGTTGACTAGAAGTCTTCCCTTTAGTGTATCACTGCTAAATTAGGGACGGCTAGTGCAGATAGCCCTCATGTAGCATTGCGCGAGCTTCAGAAAAAACAAATCACAGGTATCGAAATCCCGTTTTAGCCTTCAGAGTTATCGCTGAGCCACTAGGGGTTTGGGGCACACATATAGGAGAAGCACCAGAATGGAATATTTCTTGACTGGTTATGCTCCAGATATCCATTTCATGTTTTTATTATCAGTAGCTTTGAGTTTCCTGATGTCATACTTTATTGTTTAGCTAATTTCTGTAAACAATATTTGTTCTACTTTCTGAAACAATACTTGTTCTAATTTCTGTAAACAATACTTGTTCTAATTTCTGTAAATAATACTTTGTAAATACGTTTATTTACCTTTTCAGTTAAAAGTTACTGAATATGAATATTTTATAACGAACCTAGACGTTATTGGAGCAGAATTGCAAGAAGTTCCAGGTTATATTGGTTACAGATCAGTTAAGTGTAAACTTTTGTTCTGTTCTGTAACGATTTACGTGTTACTTGCTGTCTACCAAGTATAGAAACTTGAGTTTACTTAAGACATAATATGATCTTTGAGAAACCCCCCCTATAGCTCAGCGGTTCAGTCTAAGGGCTTATAACACTAAAAATCGGATAAATTTCTTCATTTTCTCTTGTTTCTGTTTTGAAGGGATCAACCCAGCTGCTAAATCTACTTAGATGGCTTAGCGAAAGCCAGATAATCGTTTCTTGGATATGGAATACAATTCTCTTGCAGATTACTTACTTAAACAAGAAATATATAATAATCAAATCAAATAACAAAACAGAAAATGTGAGTGTTTCGATGCTGGAATATCAGCTTTATAGGTATTCAGTTGTTTATTACAAAAAAGATTTTCTATAATACCTGAGCGATAAGAATGGTGAAACTTTAGGACCGGTAACTGAGCCAAAGCTGATGTGGAGGAATATTTGTTGTGTATCTAGATCCTTCTAAGAGTGTCTTACCGCATTCCCTTAAGTCTATAAATAATGTATGATTTCAAATACGTGAAGCAAATGAGGGATAAAGATGAAATATGACAAAAGCTACACAGGAAAGTATTAAGAGAGCAAGATAGAGACCACCTATAGGATTGAGGAAGGAGACTGAGATCGATTCGTAGACAGCATAGGCTCCAACTCATAACACACTAAACTAAGATACCCGGGTGTAGCTGTTATCTTTACCAGCGTCTTAGTAACTGCTGCGTTTCTAAAGCCAGAGTCATTTCTTCGACTGCTGTGTTTATAATAACAAAAGCTAAATGCGAGCTGGTTAATCACTTTAAAGCATCACTGCGAGCTTGGAGAATTTTGTCTCCTAGTTTAACAACCAACTTCCACCACTCAATGTGCTCGTGAATGACTGACAGGACAATGATATGCTGAGAGGATTAACTGCAGCAATGCTAGTGGTTTTTATTGTTATGTGGCTCGCTATATTTAATGGAAGGCAACAGCGTATCCTGCAAGACAGAACCTTGCGATCACACATAATGAGTTACATATTACTTAAATGAAGTCTAACAAACTTCGAGGCAATTAATATGGAGTAGAATATACTATTCATTCTTAATTTCAGTGTGGTTTTAACAGGCTAAATTAAAACAAACTGTACAACAATGTGGTTTTGACTGGCTAAGTTAAAACAAACTATATTTTAGTGTGGTTTGTATGGGCTAATTTAAAACTATATAAGCAACTCTGACACAGTTTGGCGTTGTGATCCAACTAACTTGGCATAAGAACACGAATAACTTATCTTCAGAAATATTAACAACGAAACTTTTATGTTCATAGAGATTAACTAAAATATAAAGTTTTATAAGTTGTATAGCAAATATCTAAAAAAACATAGAGTGTCCTTAGGTTGTATAGAAAATTCCTATAAATCATACAGCGTCCTTAAGTTCTATAAAATTCCCATATACATTATAGAGTGTCGCTAACTTGTATAGAAAACCTATATAAATTACAGAGCGTCCTTTGATTGTATAGAAAACTCATATGAAGTACATGATGTATTTAATACGTTCCGCAGAAAAAACAACAACACAAACTTATAGAATATACAGTGTTCTAAGTTCCATTGAAAAGCTTTATAAAATATAAAATATTCCTAAGTTCCATAAAAAAACCTTTTGAAATGTAGGCTTTGGTGTTCTAACTTTAACAGAAACCCTATATCAAACACGGGTTTAGTAAAATTACATAAGAAAAACTTATAAAGTATAGGGTGTACTAAGAGAACAACTTAGCAGTACAGACCATTATCATATTATATTTATTTACTAGCTGAATACTCTCCAACAGAATTGTGCCCCCACCCCTCCCCGGTGGAACAGTGGTAAGTCTGCGGACTTATAACTCTAAAAAACAAGGTTAGATACCCGTAGTAGGCACAGCACAGATAGCGCCATGTGTAGCGTTATGTTTAAACAGCCAAATAAAAGGGACTTAGAAAGTTCGACTTTGAATATTTATTATTTCATATATTTAAAATTAAAAAGTACTCTACATACGATTTTTAAGTTGGATGGTGATAAGTTCCTGCTGATAAGCCACGTTATTAGCTTTATTTACAAATTAAAAAGTACAGTATATACGATATTTAAGTTGGATGGTGATAAGTTCCTGCTGATAAGCCACGTTATTAGCTTTATTTACAAATTAAAAAGTAGTTTTTTGAGCGAATTATACTCATTGTTAATGTTATAGTATTCCTAAACCTCACCTAATCAAAACTTGCCACATTTGGCACGAAAGATAACATCTGCTTAAGATGAGATTTTGTTGTTTCCTGGAAATCCAATTTAAACATAATGACATTCAATTACACATTGTATTTAGTTTAAGTTTTTTCATCTCATAAACCACGTAAAAATAAAAACTAATTACACAAAGTTAATAACGTGGCTTATCAGCAGGAACTTGTCACCATCCACCTTAAATATCGTATGTACAGTAATTTTTAATTTGTAAATAAAGCTAATAACGTGGCTTATCAGCAGGAACTTATCACCATCCAACTTAAATATCGTATGTACAGTGGCTGTTTGTTTATTAGTGTCTACCGCGAGGAATCGAACACCCCTCTCGGAAATCTGTTGATCCAGGATAGTGTGTACAGCGTAGTCAGTGTGTCTGTAGAGTGAAACGCAGAACATTCGTTTCTGAAAATGACACTAGGGGCAGTGTCGTCGATCTTCGGTTACTATGTCCACTTCTCCTCCACTCGTGTTGAGAAATGGTTCTGGGTTATGACAATAGGGGGAGGCCAGGAATGTGTTGTTGCCAGGTGTAAGGGAAAAACCGGATCCTCACGTGAAAATATATTTTAAATACCTTTATTTTGGTTTTTGTCCTCTTTTCCATTTTATTTTATATCTTTCAAATAATATGACAAATATTGTCCTATGTACAAGTGTTGCGCTAGTGTTCCGAAACTTGCCAGTGTCAAGTAAAAGTGTTTGTACTTGTTCAGTTGCATAGAACGTTACAGTCAAGAGATAAGACAAATACTAAAAAATTGACAGTAATAGAAAATACTCACCGGTTTGTCATTTATATACCAGCTGAGCGTGGCTGCGGGTTTGGATTTTGCGGATGTACACTTGACCGTAGCCGTATCTCCTATACGATATTTCATATGTCTTCCGGTAATTTTGGGGCCTTCCGTCGGCAGAACTAGTAGGCGGTACGATGAATTATACATTATTAGTGCTACTAAGTTCCAGCAGGTGGATTTAATAGCTAAATCAAAGTACTCGCCGTTAAAGGATTATCATAATGAAAGAGAGAGACGAGAAAAAGAATAAAAAAGAAAGAGTCAGTAAATAAGAAGTTTATATAAATATAAACAGAGAATGTATTTAAGTTCCATAAGAAAACCTTTATCAAACATAGGATGTATTTATGTTCCATAAGAAAACCTTTATCAAACATAGGATGTATTTAAGTTCCATAAGAAAACCTTTGTCAAACATAGGATGTATTTATGTTCCATAAAAAAACCTTTATCAAACATAGGGCGTACTTAAGTTCCATAAGAAAACCTTTATCAAACATAGGGCGTACTTAAGTTCCATAAGAAAACTTGTATCAAACATAAATTGTACTTAAGTTCCATAAGAAAACTTGTATCAAACATAAATTGTACTTAAGTTCCATAAGAAAACATTTATCAAACATAGGATGTATTTAAGTTCCATAAGAAAACCTTTGTCAAACATAGGGCGTACTTAAGTTCCATAAGAAAACTTGTATCAAACATAAATTGTACTTAAGTTCCATAAGAAAACATTTATCAAACAGAGTCAGTAAGTAAGAAGCTTATATAAATTTTCTTCATCATACTCTACAAACAACTTCTAATATAAAATCAAATTATCACAATGTACAAACAACCTACAAACTCAAATATATTAAAGCCAGCTATCTACATATATCATAACTAAGGACCTGATGTACAGAACGTTCAAGTCGAGCATATTATACAATAACGTAGAATCTTAATTAACAAACAAAGAACTATATCAAGGAAAACTAATTACACATTTTATCATATATAAGACTTCATGCACTAAATGCGTTTCATTTAATTCAACGCCACGAGGGAAATAAATGAAAGAGGTAATACTGTATTAATTTGATCATATTTTTCTCTTTTTTTTAACCTCTGTATGTTTTATTCATACTTACTGAGTCAGTTCTGCATATAAAAATACTATATAAACTTTGTTTTTCTCTCTTCCTAAATGTAGTTTTCAAAAAATTATCTACAGATATTACAAAAACATTATGGCAGAATAAATTAAACTGGATCATATATTAGTTATGGTTGTGTACAGTTTTGGAATTGGTTTCACTGTTAATCTGGGGCTAATTATTGTTTGTAAGTTCTGTTTACGTACATAATATCGACTCTAACTAAGCATGAGATTTTTACCGCTGATTATAGGAGACAAAGGAAACTTCATACCGTAAACTTTCATCTCCTTTTTGGCTGACACTGTGTCGAATACAGGTGCTTCGGTTGACACCTCGCACTTGTAAACTCCAGCAGTTTCCAAGGCAACGTTTCGAATGTACACTGATTGTTCCTTAGACTTGGACAGCTGCAGGTTAATAAGGAAACTATATTATATACGATCCATAATATTTTCCTAAAAAAAACAGATTGAAATAAAACAGAACGATTTCAAAACTTTTATTTTAAACAGCTTAACATTTATGATACCGATTTATATTTAAATATGGAAGTAGAAAGTATAAAAACTGAAATTGAACAAAGTATCTAAAAATTGAATTATTTGAAAAATTTGAAAACTAAGATGAAGGAATGATTTATTTTTCTTGGTTATTTCTTAAAATTGCAAAATTTAGATGTAAAATGTTATATATATATATTATTATTTTTTTTTTTCAGTATTACAACAACAACAACAACA